>NW_026943822.1:21414057-21419057 GCF_035594765.1 Anolis carolinensis | reverse complement strand
TTTTCTCACCCTCCAAATGTTTTCGTTTGACAGAGTCGTGTTGAAACGCATTACCTCCTCAGCCACCACCTTCTCCTTTTGCTTGAAGCTCTTGACAAGCTGCGCCGGATACCAAAGGCTCAGGAAGAAGAGGCACAAAAGGATCGGGAGATACGAAAGCAGCGAGTAGTATCTGTAAATCTGAGAGTAAATCAGGGAGAAAAAGAATCTGTCAGGGAAGAAGAGCCCGGCTTGAATAGAGATTGCATTTCATCAATTTCATGAGACTAGAAAATTTGGGAAAAAGTCACCCCAAAGTTGAGAAATCCATCTCTCCAGGAACCTCCAGAGGGCACAGTTGTCCATTTTTAAGTCCATTACATCCCTAATTCAGATTGGGTCCCAAATCCATTTTTTTCTCTTCCCAAAATGAGAAGTGTTCCAAATAAAAGTGAGATGCGGCTCCCAAAGTCCAGTAAGTTTGAAGGCATGCAGAAGCAACGATGGTGAGTAATTTCCCATGTCCGTAGGGCAATTCACACTTTTCCCACATGAAAACCAGGAGATATATTGTCAAGCAATATCAGAGTATGGTCAAGATGGGAAAAGTCTGGAAGAACGCATAAGCTAAAAGATATTGCACTTGTTTGCTTTGCCTGAATGTCCCAGAAAGAGCAAAATTCCATCTTTCCCACATCCTGAATTAACTGAATGCAAACTACTTTGGTGCCTTAATTCAGTTTAGAGGAAATTGTTAACTTGGAGAGGTTGTTAATCTGCGTCGGTTTTTTTGCCTGAACTGATTCTACTTGCCACTTTTATTATTTCAAATTCAGTTTGCAGCAAATGAATTTTTTTTCGTGTCACGAGCAACCAGAGTTGTTTCTGGAGCGAGAGAATTGGCTGTCTGCAAGGACGTTGCCCAGGGGACGCCCGGATGTTTTGATGTTTTACCATCCTTGTGGGAGGCTTCTCTCATGTCCCCACATGGAGCTGGAGCTGATAGAGGGAGCTCATCCACGCTCTCCCCGGGTGGGATTCGAACCTGGCAGCTTTCAGGTCAGCAACCCAACCTTCAAGTCACAAGGCTTTTATCCCCTAAGCCACCGGAGGCTGCTGAGTGCATACTACTCTGGTGCCTTAATTCAGTTTGCAGCAAATGGAGGAAATTGTTAACTTAGAGAGGTTGGTAGACTGCGTCAGTTTTTTGCCTGAACCGATTCTACTCGCCACTTTTATCATTTCGAATTCAGTTTGCGGCAAATGGAGGAAATTGTTAACTTAGAGAGGTTGGTAGACTGCGTCAGTTTTTTGCCTGAACCGATTCTACTCGCCACTTTTATCATTTCGAATTCAGTTTGCGGCAAATGGAGGAAATTGTTAGCTTAGAGAGGTTGGTAGACTGCGTCAGTTTTTTGCCTGAACCGATTCTACTCGCCACTTTTATCATTTCGAATTCAGTTTGCGGCAAATGGAATAAGCCGAGGACAAAAGCGGGAGGCACCAAAAGGAACCGGGACGCTTTCAAAGCTATTGGAAAAGTGGGATGACAGAGGATTCATGAAGAGGATTCCTTGCCAAATTGGGACAAGTTGAAGCAAATGCAGCCAGACTGGAATCATAAATTCATAGAGGTCAAAGGGACGATAAGCACAGAGTTGGAAGAGACCGCAATAGCCATCCAGTCCAACCTTTTGCCACCCAGGAAAACACAATCAAAGCTCAGAAAGCATTCCAGCCTCTGCTTTAAAAACTCCAGAGGAAGAGATTGCACCATGCTATCCCAGCTCTGTCCAAACATCTTGGCTGTCACTACGTTATGAAGGCTCATCCTTGCTGCCTTTACCTTGGACGACTGCGGGCATTCCACCTTCTGCCAGAGATAAACCACGCAATGGCACCAGGACAGCAAGCAGCCCAAGAGGGACCCGGCTCTGTGTCGGACGGTAGCACATGCAAGTAAGGGATAGTAGAAGGCAGGGTAATAGAGCAAAGCCATGATCTTCCAGTACTCTAGAGAGGAGGGCAAGGAGAAGAGAGACGGGCAACCATTAAGGACTGCAAAACCAGACGCACCGATTGCTCAGGCCATGCCAACAGCATGCAAGGCAAAGACAGGGTTGGCTTCCCACTTTCTCAACTCATCTGGTGATTATTTACTTACAGATTGGCTTTGGCGGAACTTGTAAGTAACTCATAACCAATAACATAACCATAACCAACGTTACTGCATTAAGGGCAGAACAAATCCGCGCTCAGTTTCATTCCAGGATCTATCCAGAGTGCTGAACTTCTATTGTAGATTGAGTTCAGCACCTTGGAAAGCTCCTTTAAGAGTTTGGAGTGAATTCATCTTAATCTTTTTTCTTTGGGGGAGTTTGGAATAAACATGTGACCAATAACTAGTTATTCAATTTTTTCCCCAAATTTATTTAAATGCTTAGACCAGGGGTCCCCAAACTTTTTAAACAGGGGGCCAGTTCACGATCCTTTGGACCGTTGGAGGGCCGGACTATAGTTGGCCACCGAGCAATAATTAATAATAATAATAATAATAATAATAATAATAATAATAATAATAAAAGAGGCTTGGAAGAGACCCTTTGGGCCATTTATTCCAACCCCCTTCTGCCTCTGTGCACCAAAAGAACAAGCAAAGCATCCCTGACAGATGGCCACCCAGCCTCAATGTTAATAATAATAATAATAATAATAATAATAATAATAATAATAATAATAATAAAGAGGCTTGGAAGAGACCCTTTGGGCCATTGAGTCCAATCCCCCTCTGCCTTTGTGCACTGAAAGCACAAGCAAAGCACCCCTGACAGATGGCCACCCAGCCTCAATGTTAATAATAATAATAATAATAATAATAATAATAATAATAATAAAGAGGGTTGGAAGAGACCCCTTGGGCCATTTATTCCAACCCCCTTCTGCCTCCGTGCACCAAAAGAACAAGCAAAGCATCCTTAACAGATGGCCACTCAGAATCAATGTTAATAATAATAATAATAATAATAATAATAATAATAATAATAAAGAGGCTTGGAAGAGACCCTTTGGGCCATTGAGTCCAATCCCCCTCTGCCTTTGTGCACTGAAAGCACAAGCAAAGCACCCCTGACAGGTGGCCACCCAGAATCAATTTTAATAATAATAATAATAATAATAATAATAATAATAATAATAATAATAAGGGGTGTAAGAGAAGAAGAGACCCCTTAGGTCATTTAGCCCAACCCCCTTCTGCCCTTGTGCCGTGGGGGCCGGATAAATGGCTTCGATGGGCCGCATCCGGCCCCCGGGCCTTAGTTTGGGGACCCATTGCTTAGACCATAGGTCTTTTGCATGCATGACAAACAAACAAATACACAAAAGCCAGACCATCAAATACAATATAAAACATGCCATTAAAGCCCTATATAAATCATTATTCATTACTGCATTAAGGGCAGAACAAATCCAGGCTCAGTTTCATTCCAGGATCTATCCAGAGTGCTGAACTTCTATTGTAGATTGAGTTCAGCACCTTGGAAAGCTCCTTTAAGAGTTTGGAATGTTATTCATCTTAATCTTTTTTCTTTGGTGGAGTTTGGAATAAACATGTGGCCAATAACTAGTTATTCATTACTAATTTCATTTCCTGGAATGAAATGCCACATCTCCCAGTTTCATTCAAGCATATTCTTGCGGTTATGGGGTCAACACCTTGGAAAGCAACTTTGAAATCTGGAGTGAATTCATGCTAATGTGATCCTAGGGACATTTCTGTTCCCTTCTTGGATCCTCTTATTCATTTTTTTAAAAGTTCCCAAGTGCTCCAAAAGACTTTAGGAAGCATGGGTTTTAATGCTGTCATAATAAATATAATAATAATAATAATAATAATAATAATAATAATAATAATAATAGGGTGCTGCGAGTCTTTCAGGCTGCATGGTCATGTTCCAAAAGTTTCTGGAACATGGCCATACTGCCCGAAAGACTCGCAGCAGCTTATAATAATAATAATAATAATAATAATAATAATAATAATAATAATAATAATAATGATAATAATAATAATAATAATAATAAAACTTTATTTATATACCGCCCTATCTCCCGGATGGGACTCAGGGCGGTTTACAGTCATAAAAGCAACACAGACATTACACAACAACATAATACACATTATTAAACAAAGTAAAATAATACAATTATAACAATAAATCACACTTACATGACCAGATCAAGGGGACGGGAACCATAAAGGGAAATCTTATGCAATATATTCATTATTATTATTATTATTATTATTATTATTATTATTATTATTATTATTGTTGTTGTTGTTGTTGTTGTTATTTGTGAGTTTTCTGAGTGGTTTTGCCAGTTCCTTCCTCTAATATTGGGTTTCTGTGAGTTTTCTGGGTTGTATAGCATGTTCCAAAAGTTTCTGGAACATGGCCATACTGCCCGAAAGACTCGCAGCAGCTTATTATTATTATTATTATTATTATTATTATTATTATTACAGTAGAGTCTTACTTATCCAACACTCGTTTATCCAACGTTCTGGATTATCCAACGCATTTTTGTAGTAAATGTTTTCAATACATCGTGATATTTTGGTTCTAAATTTGTAAATACAGTAATTACTACATAGCATTAATGTGTAATGAACTACTTTTTCCGTCAAATTTGTTGTATAACATGATGTTTTGGTGCTTAATTTGTAAAATCATAACTTATTTTGATGTTTAATAGGCTTTTCCTTAATCTCTCCTTATTATCCAACATATTCGCTTATCCAACGTTCTGCCGGCCCGTTTATGTTGGATAAGTGAGACTCTACTGTATTATTATTGTTATTTGTGAGTTTTCTGAGTGGTTTTGCCAGTTCCTTCCTCTAATATTGGGTTTCTGTGAGTTTTCTGGGTTGTATAGCATGTTCCAAAAGTTTCTGGAACATGGCCATACAGCCCGAAAGACTCATGGCGATACAGCCCGGAAAACTCCCAGCAACCCATTAA
>NW_026943822.1:21284057-21409057 GCF_035594765.1 Anolis carolinensis | reverse complement strand
TAGATGGCTTTTGGAGGTCACTTTCCTTACCTATGGTCCTATGAGACCGTCTAATGGCCTTTGAGGGTCCCTTTCCTTACCTATAGTCTTATGAGACCATCTAGATGGCTTTTGAGGGCCCCTTTCCTTATCTATGGTCTTCTGGTGGCCTTATGAGATCATCTAGATGGCCTTTGAGGGTCCCTTTCCTTACCTATGATCTTATGAGACTATCTAGATGGTCTTTGAGGGTCCCTTTCCTTACCTATGGTCTTCTGGTGGCCTTATGAGATCATCTAGATGGCCTTTGAGGGTCCCTTTCCTTACCTATGATCTTATGAGACTATCTAGATGGTCTTTGAGGGTCCTTTTCCTTACCTATGGTCTTCTGATGGCCTTATGAGACCATCTAGATGGCTTTTGGAGGTCACTTTCCTTACCTATGGTCCTATGAGATTGTCTAGATGGCCTTTGGGGGCCCCTTTCCTTACCTATGGTCTTATGAAACCATCTAGATGACCTTTGAGGGCCCCTTTCCTTACCTATGGTCTTATGAAACCATCTAGATGGCCTTTGAAGGTCCCTTTCCTTACCTATGGTCTTATGAGATCGTCTAAATCAGGGGTCCCCAAATTAAGGCCCTCCAAGGTCATTGACCTGGCCTCTGTCCTAAATTTTACACATAGGGTTGACCTACGTCTGAAACGACTTGAAGGCAAATAACACCAACAATCCTAATTTTGGACTATTTCATAATAGTCCGGCCCTCCAACAGTCTGAGGGACTGTGAATTGGCCCTCTGCTTAAAAAGTCTGAGGACCCCTGCCTTAAATCATGAAACAGCTTCCTAAGATCCACAGAGATACTCGCAGGAACACCTAAGCAAGCAAGAGTCCAAAAGTGGCAGGCTAAAACCCAGAACCTCAATCAGTGGCTGATACCAGATGAGAAACTCTCCTCTGGGAGTGGCCAGTACAATGCAAAGTCTACTTTGTGATTTTTCTATATATTATAACTTGCATTCTCAGTTCGTTTCTGACACGATAAATACATAAAACTGAGGGTTGTTGTGTGTTTTCCGGGCTGTATGGCCATGTTCCAGAAGCAGCATTCTCTCCTGAAGTTTTGCCCATATCTATGGCAGGCATCCTTAGAGGTTGGGAGGCATGCCTGCCATAGATGTGGGCGAAACATCAGGAGAGAATGCTTCTGGGACATGGCCATGCAGCCCAGAAAACACACAACAACCCTGTGATTCCGGCCATGAAAGCCTTCGACAACACATAAAATAAAGCTTCCAGACAGGGATTGAGATAAGTTTGAGATAAGTTTGGTTTTGTTTTGCCTGGCTATCTCAGTCCAGCTCTTTGTTGCATGCTTTCAACTGTCGAAACTCCGAAAGGGCATTGAGTTACCGCTTGGGAATGAAGCTTCAGTCCAAACCATTATCTCCTGGGAAGTGAATGTAAGGGGGTCTTTGTGCCGCGGTTTTGGTAAAGGGAAATTTAAATCCAGGCATCGCATTTCAAGACGGCCAGCGTCAAGCTAGATAGGTTGGCTTCCAATGTGAAGAACTGGACTCCCATTGGGATTCACCCGTGATCCGTATTGAGTCCAACCCCAGAAAAAGGCCGAAGAAGCCTTCTCTTCGGGTCTGGCCGAGTCCTTATTGTAGGACACAGTGTCACACTGTGGCAAGGGACCATTTTTAAGTAGCTGAGCTCCTTAGAACCAAAGCCGATTATTGTTTTCGACACCTTAAGAACATAAGAAGGACCTGCAGGGACAGGACGAAGGCCAACCTAGAGCGGGATCCGGTTCCCACAGTGACCGGCTAACCACACGTCCCAAACGGAAGCCCACAAACATCAGGACACGGGTGCAAGAACACCTCCTTCCTTCTCTCTTTAGATTGGGTTGTTGTGCATTTTCCAGGCTGTATGGCCATGTTCCGGAAGCATTCTCTCCTGACGTTTCGCCCACATCCATGGCAGGCATCCTGAGAGGTTGTGAGGTCTCTTGGAAACTAGGCAAGTGGAGCATCATATATAAGGGGCAAGTTTAGTGGTACAGTAGAGTCTCACTTATCCAACATAAACGGGCCAAAAATGGCTTGGATAATCCAGAGGCTTGGATAAGCGAGGCTTGGATAAGCGAGACTCTACTGTAATATTAACATCCACATATACAATGTGTTGTCGAAGGCTTTCATGGCCGGAATCATTAAGTTGCTGTGATTTTTCTGGGCACGTTCCAGAAGCATTCTCTCCTGACGTTTCACCTACATCTATGGCAGGCATCGTCAGAGGTTGTGAGGTCTGTTTGAAACTAAGCAAAAGGGGTTGCTACAGTAGAGTCTCACTTATCCAACACTCGCTTATCCAATGTTCTGGATTATCCAACGCATTTTTGTAGTCAATGTTTTCAATATATCGTGATATTTTGGTGCTAAATTCGTAAATACAGTAGAGTCTCACTTACCAACATAAACGGGCCGGCAGAATGTTGGATAAGCGAATATGTTGGATAATAAGGAGAGATTAAGGAGAAGCCTACTAAACATCAAATTAGGTTATGATTTTACAAATTAAGCACCAAAACATCATGTTATACAACAAATTTGACAGAAAAAGTAGTTCAATATGCAGTAATGCTACGTAGTAATTACTGTATTTACGAATTTAGCACCAAAATATCATGATGTATTGAAAACATTGACTACAAAAATGCGTTGGATAATCCAGAACGTTGGATAAGCGAGTGTTGGATAAGTGAGACTCTACTGTACAAAGGATAGATTGTATAGCTAACATTGCTTTGTTGTCTTGCAACATTTCAGTGCTCCTCTTCTTGTCTTACTCCTCCCTTCCATATTTACCATTAACTGGTTATTTTCTCTGCAAAATGGAAGAACCAACCTTGCATAGCTGGGTCTGCAAAACACTCAGTTTACCAGAGCCCACGGTGGTGCAGTGGGTTAAACTCTTTTGCTGGCAGGACTGCTGACTTGAAGGTTGCCAGTTCAAATCCAACCCCGGGGAGGGCGTGGATGAGCTCCCTCTATCAGCTCCAGCTCCTCATTCGGGGACACTAGAGAAGCCTCCCGCAAGGAACATCCCCTGGGCAACGTCCTTGCAGACGGCCAATTCTCTCACACCAGAAGCGACTTGTAGTTTCTCAAGTTGCTCGTGACACACAATTTTTTTTTTGTCAGACACAACTTGAGAACATACTGCAAGTTGCTTCTGGTGTGAGAGAATTGGCTGCCTACAGAGACTTGCCCAGGCGACGCCTGGATGTGTTATCATCATTCTCAGAGGCTTCTCTCATGTCCCCACAAGCTAGAGCTGACAGGCGGGAGCTCACCCCATCTCGCAGATTCGAACCGGCAACCTTTAGGTTGGCAACCCAACTTTTAGGTCAGCAGTTCAGCCGGCGCAAGGGTTTAACACACTGCACCATCGTGGACTCCTGACATAACTCATTGTGTGACCGTGGTTAAAGTGGTATCAAAAGGTATTAATTATACATTGGAGATGCACCCAATGTTGGATCCAAATAGCTCTGATGCAGGGCGAAACAGTCCCTTTAAAAAACAAAGCCCAAAGAACAAACACTTTCCCACAAGATTGCTGTGAATTTTCCGGTCTGTATGGCCATGTTCCAGAAGCATTCGCTCCTGACGTTTCGCCCACATCTGTGGTAGGCATCCTCAGAGGTTGTGAAGTATATTGGAAACTAGGCTTTATATACCTGTGGAAGGTTCAGGGTTGGGAGAAATAAACTTTCCCTTAAGTTTAATTACTGTATCTCCTCGAGTATAAGCCTAGTTTTTCAGCCCCTTTTTTAAGACTGAAAAAGCCCCCCTCTGCTTATACTCGGGTGAGGGTCCTGGTTGGCTTATATTTGGGTCAGCTTATACTCGAGAATATATGGTACATTTATTATTTTTCTCTATTATTATTGGTATTATTACATTTATTATTTTTCTCTATTATTGTTGCTACTATTACATTTATTTTACTCTATTTTTATTATTATTAATACATTTATTATTTCACTCTGATCTTATTATTATTATTATTGCATTTATTATTTTACTCTATTTATTATTACATGTATTATTTTCCTGTATTTATTATTATTACATGTATTATTTTACCCTATTATTATTAAAAGGACACATAAGCACATTTACATTGAAGAAGATGAGAATAATGATTTGATCAGAGTTGGACAGTCTTAGCTTAAATTTATGTAAATACTCAAAAACATTTAACCTACTGATGCTTCAATTAATGTACAGTAGAGTCTCACTTATCCAAGCCTCGCTTATCCAAGCCTCTGGATAATCCAAGCCATTTTTGTAGTCAATGTTTTCAATATATCGTGATATTTTGGTGCTAAATTTGTAAATACAGTAATTACAACATAACATTTCTGCATATTGAACTACTTTTTCTGTCAAATGTGTTGTATAACATGAAGTTTTGGTGCTTAATTTGTAAAATCATAACCTAATTTGATGTTTAATAGGCTTTTCCTTAATCCCTCCTTATTATCCAAGATATTCGCTTATCCAAGCTTCTGCCGGCCTGTTTAGCTTGGATAAGCGAGACTCTACTGCAATTTTATTGGTATCTATTTTTATTTCTGAAATTTACCACCCTCGGCTTATACTGGAGTCAATGTTTTCCCAGTTTTTTTTTTTTGGTGGTAAAATGAGGTGCCTCGGTTTATATTTGGGTCGGCTTATACTCGAGTATATACGGTATCTTTGGAAAGTCCAGGGTGGGAAGAAACTTCCCCTTAAGTTTAATGAAGTTTCTAGGGCTCAAATGAAGGACTTCTTTTGTTTTCAACTTTTCCAGCCAATGCAAATCTTGCCTAGAGAAACAAATATATGGGGAAATACTCACTCGTCTTGCTCTGCCATTGGTCCGTACATGTACCAGTTGTCATCGTAAGCCAAGTTGTCATTGAGGGAGGGATCCTCGTGTGTCAGTCCCGGGGAAGACATCGCCTCTTCTTCTTCTTCTCTCTTCCAAGCAAAGAATATATGAGTCAATGGGTGCCAAAATTGGGTAGGTTCAATCCAAAAAGGTGAGCGGCAAGTGTAGTTCTCGGAGTGTAGTCCTGTTGAGCTACATCAGGCGCATGCCTCCACATCCGTGACCCTGGCTCCGCTTCACTTTGTTCCCCTCGCTCTGAGTTCAAAGTGACTTTGCCCTGTTTCAACAGCTGATGAGAACAAAGAAGGAGGAGAACACAGGCTGGTGCAAAAAAAAAAAGGGGGGGAAGGAAGAAGGAAGGAAGGGAGGGAGGGGGAAAAAGTCTTGCTCATAAAAGGCTAGGTCATGACTGGGACAAGGAGATTAAAGAAACCCAAGATGTGCCGAAGTGGGCTTCTTCTCCCTCCACTGCGGTGTTTTCATTACACGGATTTCGGGAGGACTTTGGAGGGTCGAAGAGGGGTTTGTTTTAATTTATAGCGGGTCCTGTCACATTAGTCAGGGGCACAGGACCCCCATGAAAGTGAAAAACCATGAATGGAAAAGTGCTATCATGTACAGGCATTGCACAAATCTCAATAAGTATATACCACATATATAAATACGAGGGTTATCCAGAAAGTAGATTACGTTTTGGAATTAAAAATGAACAAAGTATAGGAGGAAACATTGACCATATGCAGTTGAAAGCCAGACCCAAATACCACTTCTCAACATAGTCGCCATTCAAATCTAGGCACTTATCGCAGCGATGAATGAGCTTGGCAACTCCTTCCCCACAAAACTCTGCCACTTGCTGAAGTGGGCTTCTTCTCCCTCCACTGGGGTGTTTTCATTTCACGGATTTCGGGAGGACTTTGGAGGGTCGAGAGGAGTTTGTTTTAATTTATAGCCAGACCTGTCACATTAGTCAGGGGCTCAGGACCCCCATGAAAGTGAAAAACCATGAATGGAAAAGTGCTATCATGTACAGGCATTGCACAAATCTCAATAAGTATATACCACATATATAAATACGAGGGTTATCCAGAAAGTAGATTACGTTTTGGAATTAAAAATGAACAAAGTATAGGAGGAAACATTGACCATATGCAGTTGAAAGCCACCCCCAAATACCACTTCTCAACATAGTCGCCATTCAAATCTAGGCACTTATCACAGCGATGAATGAGCTTGGCAACTCCTTCCCCACAAAACTCTGCCACTTGCTGAAGTGGGCTTCTTCTCCCTCCACTGGGGTGTTTTCATTTCACGGATTTCGGGAGGACTTTGGAGGGTCGAAGAGGGGTTTGTTTTAATTTATAGCCGGCCCTGTCACATTAGTCAGGGGCACAGGACCCCCATGAAAGTGAAAAACCATGAATGGAAAAGTGCTATCATGTACAGGCATTGCACAAATCTCAATAAGTATATACCACATATATAAATACGAGGGTTATCCAGAAAGTAGATTACGTTTTGGAATTAAAAATGAACAAAGTATAGGAGAAAACATTGACCATATGCAGTTGAAAGCCAGACCCAAATACCACTTTTCAGCATAGTTGCCATTGAAATCTAGACACTTATCATAACGATGAATGAGCTTGGCAACTCCTTCCCCACAAAACCCTGCCGCTTGCGTCCTCAAAAAATATAGGAGAAAACATTTACCATATGCAGTTGAAAGCCACACCCAATATCACTTCTCAACATAGTCCCCATTCAAATCTAGGCCCTTATCATAGTGATGAAGGAGCTTGGCAACTCCTTCCCCACCAAACTCTGCCGCTTGCATCCTCAACCAGCTGGTCACCCCTACTCTTGCTGCGCATCATCGCCAAAACGCTGCTTTTTGTAAAGACACCCCTCTCTCCAAACCTCAGCAAAATGATTTTTGGGGACTATAACACCCAGCATCCGCCAATTGCCAAAGTATTGCTTAGCTCAACTCGCTCCTGTTTCTGTTCCAAACTGCATATAGAGGTAACACATTAGGGGATTCAGGGCCTTGGAGTACAAATAAAAGACCATTTCTGGTGAGATTCAGAACTGGGTTGCTGTGAGTTTTCTGGGCTGTCTGGCCATGTTCCAGAAGCACTCTCTCCTGACGTTTCACCCACATCTATGGCAGGCATTCTCAGAGGTTGTGAGATCTGAGGATGCCTGCCATATATGTGGGTGAAACGTCAGGAGCGAATGCTTCGGTAACATGGCCATACAGCCCAGAAAATTCAGAGCAACCCAGTGATTCCGGCCATGAAAGTCTTTGACAACACATCTCCCCAAATATTCAAATAGAAATCCCCTTGTCTGCCTCTCCCCGGTTTCCATCCTCTTTGGAGCAAGAACGGATAAGTCTGTTGCATCTTCTGCCTGACAGCTCTCCAGATATTTCAAGATCGCTATCGGGCCTCCCTGGTAATCTCCGTACCAGGCAAACGCCTTCCCTCGAAAATGGAGCTCAGCCCTTTTTGTTTTATGGCCTTTCGACAGCATTGCATTAATGAATTGCGGTTATGGCTGCACAGAAGGAGATTTCGGAGTTACTGTGCATCAAATATGCCAAAGCCAGCTGAGCTCAACCAACCAGGGGTCTGCCTTTTGACTTTCCTTCTATGCCCAGCCTTGGTGGCTTCCATGTAAATGTAGCTGTCAATCTACTAGGTTTTGGTCCAAACATTAAAGGAACTCTCCAAGGCAGGGGTCCCCAAACTAAGGCCCGGGGGCCGGATGCGGCCCATTGAAGCTACTTATCTGGCCCCCATGGCACAAGGGCAGAAGGGGGTTGGACTAAATGACCCAAGGGGTCTTTTCTTCTCTCACAACCCTTCTTCTTCTTCTTCTTCTTCTTCTTATTATTATTATTATTATTATTATCAACACAACGACGTTGTATGGCACAGCAAACAAGATAGATATGCTGGATTTCGTTTCGCAAAACCACAAGTCGAACACTTCCCAAGTGTCTAGGACTGTGTGATGTATTTTCGGATGATGTGTGCAGATCCCAGTAGGGTGGCCTTTTGCAGTTGGCAGATGGTGATTTTGTCAATGTCTATTGTTTCCAAATGCCGGCTGAGATCTTTTGGCACGGCACCCAGTGTGCCCATCACCACCGGGACCACCTGCACTGGTTTCTGCCAGAGTCTTTGAAGTTCAATCTTGAGGTCCTGATAGCGGCTGAGTTTTTCCTGTTGTTTTTCGTCAATGCGACTGTCACCTGGGATGGCAACATCAATGATCCATTTATTATTATTATTATTATTATTATTATTATTATTATTATTATTATTAACATTGAGGCTGGGTAGCCATCTGTCAGGGGTGCTTTGCTTGTGCTTTTGTGCACAAAGGCAGAAGGGGATTGGACTCAATGGCCCAAAGGGTCTCTTCCAACCCTTATTATTATTATTATTAATAATAATAATAATAATAATAATAATAAACATTGAGGCTGGGTAGCCATCTGTCAGGGGTGCTTTGCTTGTGCTTTTGGTGCACAAAGGCAGAAGGGGATTGGACTCAATGGCCCAAAGGGTCTCTTCCAACCCTTATTAATAATAATAATAATAATAATAATAATAATAATAATAATAATAAACATTGAGGCTGGGTGGCCATCTGTCAGGGGTGCTTTGCTTGTCCTTTCGGTGCACAAAGGCAGAAGGGGATCGGACTCAATGGCCCAAAGGGTCTCTTCCAACCCTCTTTTTTATTGTTGTTGTTGTTGTTGTTGTTGTTGTTGTTATTATTATTATTATTGCTCGGTGGCCAACTATAGTCCGGCCCTCCAACGGTCCGAAGGATCATGAACCGGCCCCCTGTTCAAAAAGTTTGGGGACCCCTGCTCCAAGGTATCGAAGCCAATTGATCTGGACTCTTTGAGAACTCATGGCATTTGGGCCGAGTCCCAGAACTGAGCTCTCCGGCCCTTTCACCCTTGATCCTCTCCCCGCCTTGCGATTTCCCAAGCGTTCTGGGTTTCGGTAGCCTAATTTAGAAAGAAAATGAACAGAGCTTTTTAAATTGGTTATTGTTAAATCTCTGCTGATCTCCTGCTAATCCCCAAGAGAGATTTAGCAGCAAAGAGAAGCCTGTGTAAAATTGCTGGAGAGCTGGGTTTGGAGGGAATAAATATGTGAGGGGAAGTCCTAGGGAGGAGGGAGCAAGCTTGTTTTCTGCTGCCCTGGAGACTAGGACACGGAACAAGGGCTTCAAACTACAGGAAAGGAGATTCCACCTGAACATCAGGAAGAACTTCCTCACTGTGAGAAGGGCTGTTTGGCAGTGGAACTCTCTCCCCCAGACTCCTTCTTTGGAGGCTTTTAAGCAGAGGCTGGATGGCCATCTGTCGGGGGTGCTTTGAATGAGATTTCCTGCTTCTTGGCAGGGGGTTGGACTGGATGGCCCATGAGGTTTCTTCCAACTCTACTATTCTATGATTCTATGGAAAGAAAATAAGAGTTTGCATCTCCTTCCTGAAGGCATATCTGGTGGAGGTTGACCATAGAGTTGCCGTGAAAGACCTACAAAGAACATTTTAATTAAATCCACTAATAATCACATCTAGAAAAGTTCAAACCGCAAATGTGGATGGACAATATTGCTTAGACTTAGGTCCCTTCCCTAAGATATCTAATGATGTATCCCATATACATCATACTTGGGTCCCGTCTCCAAGATATCTCATGATGGATACATCATACTTGTGCCCCATCTCCAAGATATCTCATGATGTATCCCACATACATCATACTTGTGCCCCATCTCCAAGATATCTCATGATGTATCCCACATACATCATACTTGTGCCCCATCTCCAAGATATCTCATGATGTATCCCACATACATCATACTTGTGCCCCATCTCCAAGATATCTCATGATGTATCCCACATACATCATACTTGTGCCCCATCTCCAAGATATCTCATGATGTATCCCACATACATCATACTTGTGCCCCATCTCCAAGATATCTCATGATGTATCCCACATACATCATACTTGTGCCCCATCTCCAAGATATCTCATGATGTATCCCACATACATCATACTTGGGTCCCATCTCCAAGATATCTCATGATGTATCCCACATACATCATACTTGTGCCCCATCTCCAAGATATCTCATGATGTATCCCACATACATCATACTTGGGTCCCATCTCCAAGATATCTCATGATGTATCCCACATACATCATACTTGTGCCCCATCTCCAAGATATCTCATGATGTATCCCACATACATCATACTTGGGTCCCATCTCCAAGATATCTCATGATGTATCCCACATACATCATACTTGTGCCCCATCTCCAAGATATCTCATGATGTATCCCACATACATCATACTTGGGTCCCATCTCCAAGATATCTCATGATGTATCCCACATACATCATACTTGGGTTCCATCTTCAAGATAGCTCATGATGTTTCCTGTATATATAATACTTGAGTCCATCTGCAAAATATCTCATGATGTTTCCCTTATGAAATCATACTTGGGTCCCATCTCCAAGATATCTCATGATGTATCTCATATAAACTATACTCGGGTCCCATCTCCAAGATATCTCATGATATATCCCATAAACACCGTATTTGGGTCCCACCTCTAAGCTATTTCATGATGTATTCCATATTTATCAAACTTGGATCCCATCTCCAGGATGATTAATGATGTGTCCCATATACGTCATACTTGGGTCCCATCACCAAGATGTCTCATGATGGATATATTGAAGGTGGGACTCAAGCCTGGAATTCTATACAATTTCTAATTTAATCTGAAGGCAACTTTATGCACCATATTTTTAATCACGGTGTGCACGAAACAGAGTTAGTGCACATGACACCATCAAAAAACATGTGTTGCTATCTCAACCGCATGGACCATTTGTGAGCAAACCTGTGTTGAGAACCATTTCTCCCAGAAGGTCATTTTGGGGGCAGAAGGGAGGGCTGGCAGCGGGCGCCTTGTGAGATCCAAATTCTTGTGTCGTCTCGCAGCACGGTGCCTACACTCCACCCTGGATTTGCCCGAAATCCGATCCCTTTGCCTCTCTGTCTCACCTCTGCCTGAGAAAGGCAAAGCTTTGATCGGGAGGCGGCCAAGGGGAAAGATTGATGGCTACAATAAAGATCTTACATATTCTTCATTTCCCACTATCTATCACTCCCTGGGGAGCGGGTTTTGCCTCTCGCCAAAATGAAAATGAATTGGGAAGATGGGGGTGGATCAGAGAAGGGGAATAAGAGCACATGGCGTGTGGCTTTTTAATAAAACCATGCAGATAAGAGATCTGTTTCAAGAGCAGCTGTTGATGTCTTTCAGCAGGAGCTGATTTGAACAGGCCTGGGCACCAAGGGCAAATTTCCCCAGGGAAGGAAACTCTGGGTGAGATCACTGCCTGGAAAAAATAGTGTTTATATATATATATATATATATTAGACATGTCCAAAAAATTGTTTTGAATCGTATATCGGAATTATTTCGGATTGTTCTTCCTTTTTGATACGCATTCCGAGACATTGTCTCACGGCGCAACCAGCAATGTAATTTGAAGCATTGTTGGCCCATTCTCTAATTGTCTCTTAATGTTTCGTTAATTTTTTTCAGCATTTTTTTTAAAAAATATATATTTTTAAAAATATATTTTTTGTTTCTGCAACCTACCTTGAATGGGAGCTTAGCACAGCCTAATATGGCTGCCGCTCCCCAGCCAATCAGAAGCTTCCACGATGGACACAAAGGTGGGGGCTAACGTCCACATGGAAGATTGCCATACAAGCCTGGTGTGTAGCGATTGCGCATGTGCATCCGCCATTTTAGAAACATTTAGAATCATTACGAATTTTCAGAAATATCCAAAATTTTTGGGTGAAAAAATCGGAAATACTTTCTATATTGAGGCGCCAGCGCCCCCTACCTTAGAAACGAGAATTGAAACATTCTCCCCCCCCTCCCAAAAAAAAGGAACCGATGGGGGGGGGACTTTTACAGGGCTCTCCTGCCCTCATTTCTTGAGCTATCCTCATCAAATTTGCAAATAAGCTCCCATTCAAGGTAGGTTGCAGAAACAAAATAATTTTTAAAATATTTTTAAATATATATATATTTTTAAAAAATTTTGGGGAAAAAAATTAACGAAACATTAAGAGACAATTAGAGAATGGACCAACAATGGTTCGAATTACATTGCTGGTTGCACTATGAGACAGTGTCTCGGAATGCGTATCAAAAAGCGAGAACAATCCGAAATAATTCCGATATACGATTCAAAACGATTTTTTGGACATGTCTAACAAATAGGCCACTCAAAATAGTGCTCTGTTTGCACAGATGTTGGTTACTGAGCCAAGATGTAAAAGCTATTAAATTTCAGCAGCACCTGTTGCTGGGAAAGTTCTGTCTGCAATGCAACATTGCTTTCATTCTCCGGTGGCACACTTTCAGAAGACGATGAGGATCAACACACAACAAAAAAAAAAAGAACCGACAGCAAAACACACGGCGTAGTACATACTTAAAACTGCAGATTGGGAACTAACAAAATATGGGATTCACCTGGTCCAAAGAACACTAGATAAATAGCAGCAACACAATCACAGCCTTTCAAGTTGTTTTGCACGGGGAAACAACATCAGAGCCAAAAGAGGGAAAGAAAGGGTTCTTCTAATACTTAATTAACTAGGAGACATTCAAAAAGAGTTTTTGCAGAATGGTTGTTTTTGTCTCTTCTGGATCAAGAGGAACGTTGCTTTCGTCAGACCCACAGACCGCCTGCTTTCTTTACACAATCGTCCAGGCCGTTTGAATAACCCTGATTTTTGAACAGCTATTGTTCGGTAAGACGAGGAGGCACCGTTTTTGTGAATTTGTTATGTTTGCGTTATTTTCCCAAACAAGAAAGGGACCAACAGGACAATCCTTTGCATCTTTTCTCAGCGGGTCTTGATACTTAAGACAAAATTGACCCATTGGCAGGGCCGTAGCCAGAAAAAAATTTCGGGAGGGGTTTTGAAAATTGGGGGGGGGGGGGGTTGAACCCCTAGCACACACCTCTCCCCGCTACAAACCTGTCAATATCTGCTTGAGATAGTGCCTGGAGGGACTCTTAATGTTTTGCATCTCATAGACTTAGCATGGGGATTTGGTTAACCAGTTAAAATTCATGAGTAAACGAGATTTTTTTTATAACTTGAAAAATTTCGGGGGGGGGTTTGAACCCCTAAACCCCCCCCCCCCCTCGCTACAGGCCTGCCCATTGGATACATAGAGATGCAAAAGTTTAAGAAAGTTTTGAAAAAGCAGAACTTTACCTTTTTCCCTGGTTGGTTTTTGAGCTGAAAGTAAGTTAACTTCTTTGCAGCAGGTAGATAGGAATCTTGGTCAGTAGTTCAAGGAGATATAACAGCAAACATCCATGGCGTTAGTCCTCTTAATGTTGTTCCTTCCTAACCAGGTTGTTGAGTATTGAGTTGGCCCCAAAATGCAAAGGCAGGGGAGGCAAGGAAACTTTTTCAGAGCCAGTTGCCTTAATCTGATCAAAAGAAAGAGACGCACAAGCCAGGCGTGCAAACTTAAAGGCAAAGTTCAGCGGTCAGCGAAGTGGAGGATCTCGTCCCACAAGACGAGGAACTTTAGCCCCTCGGCATGGGGCCAGTCCAGGGGCTGAGAAAATTAAAAGCTACCGTCGACATCCGATTAATTCCTTCCAAGTTGAGGATCATATAAAACCTTTATAGCAGTGGTTCCCAACTTTAAATTGGATGCAACGTGGACCATCAAGATCAATCAACCCCTCTCACCACCACCTGGACAAACATAAATTTAATTTTTTTAAAAATAACTAGAATGTCTTAATACAGTAGAGTCTCACTTATCCAAGCTAAACGGGCCGGCAGAAGCTTGGATAAGTGAATATCTTGGATAATAAGGAGGGATTAAGGAAAAGCCTATTAAACATCAAATTAGGTTATGATTTTACAAATTAAGCACCAAACATCATGTTATAGAACAAATTTGACAGAAAAAGTAGTTCAATATGCAGTAATGCTATGTAGTAATTACTGTATTTACGAATTTAGCACCAAAATATCACAATATATTGAAAACATTGACTACAAAAATGGCTTGGATAATCCAGAGGCTTGGATAAGCGAGGCTTGGATAAGTGAGACTCTACTGTAATATTAACATCCACATATACAATGTGTTGTCGAAGGCTTTCATGGCTGGAATCATTAAGTTGCTGTGATTTTTCTGGGCACGTTCCAGAAGCATTCTCTCCTGACGTTTCACCCACATCTATGGCAGGCATCGTCAGAGGTTGTGAGGTTTGTTTGAAACTAAGCAAGAGGGGTTGCTACAGTAGAGTCTCACTTATCCAACACTCGCTTATCCAATGTTCTGGATTATCCAACGCATTTTTGTAGTCAATGTTTTCAATATATCGTGATGTTTTGGTGCTAAATTCGTAAATACAGTAGAGTCTCACTTACCAACGTAAACGGGCCGGCAGAATGTTGGATAAGCGAATATGTTGGATAATAAGGAGAGATTAAGGAAAAGCCTATTAAACATCAAATTAGGTTATGATTTTACAAATTAAGCACCAAAACATCATGTTATACCACAAATTTGACAGAAAAAGTAGTTCAATACGCAGTAATGTTATGTTGTAATTACTGTATTTACGAATTTAGCACCAAAATATCACAATGTTTTGAAAACATTGACTACAAAACTGCGTTGGATAATCCATAACGTTGGATAAGTGAATGTTGGATAAGTGAGACTCTACTGTACATATCTGTTAGAATGATGTCCAGGGTGTGAATGTTGCAATTGGCTAGCTTGATTAGCAGTGGATATCCTTGCCGCTTCAAAGCTGGCTGCTTCCTGCCTGGGGAAATTCTTTGTTGGGAGGTGTTAGCTGGCCCTGATTGACTGTGTGTTTGGGGAGGGGGGATTATACCTGCAAGGCCACTTCCTCAACAGCCACTTCCTCATCCGCATTGACTCAGGTTTGCTGGGAAAAGACCCTCATAGACCTCTTTTCTGTTTCTTGCAAACTGTGGTCCATGAATCACTGTTTGGGAACCACTGCTTTACAGTGTGGCCAAAACACCCCAAAGGTACCATATTCCCATTAATATAGATGACCTTAATATAGTTTTGGACTCATGAAATATATGGCTACCCTTGTTTGTCTTGCTTATATTCCATTGATTTCTATTTATTTCCTCTCTGAATAACAATATCGGGATCCTACCCCAAACACTTCCACCCAGTCCTCTTTCCAGCCTGAGCAACCTGTTTGCACATGGCTCACCTTCTAATCATAGCAAGGATTGTTTGCAGGTGAGTACAAGCCTTGAATTGTTACCAAGGCTCATTTGCAAACAAACAAAGAAGCCGAAACCGGGTTTCCTTTGGCATTTCTTCAACACAGTTGGAGAAAACAGATTCAATTTTTGCAATGTGTGCCGCATTGGAAGAAAAGTTTGCAAAGTTTCCTCCAATATGAGTTGGTTTGGCTTCTGTTGCTTATCTAAGAAGATGTGTGAATGGTAGGAGGAGGATATCATGCATTTACAGGTCAGTCTTGGGCAAAAGTCAAGGTGTATTTGAGATATTCTTCTCTACTGAGTTGTGTTTGTCTTTTTGGAAGGCAACTCATGCTGCATCCTGTCATCCTTCAATGATGGGATTATGAACTCTAGGAACACAGAGCGGTGTTTTTCAAAGCCTACGTCCAACCAATTGCTAACTACTTGGAGATATTACTGCAATTTGCTATTTGATCCTAAAAGCCATGGCTGGCAAACACCGGGAGCCCCGGCTCCCCATGACCTTGCAGAAATCCCGTCTGAAGGCCGAGGAGAAGGTCTTGGACTTTGATTTTGAGTTGACAAGTGTCCAGTTCAATAAGGTGGGAAGGTATGTGCTGAGATTGACGGTGGAAAATCCATTGCTGGAGGGGTCAGGAGCCGGGGTGCAACTCCGAGTGAACGAAGGAGACCCCCTTTATACCAACACGGCCACCACCGACGTGGTGGAGCAGGCCAACCTGAATGAAGTCTACACCTTTGAGAAAAGGAGATTCCTCTTCATCCTGCCCAAAGGTAAGAAGGACACCAACCGAGCAGAGGTTGGGAAGAGCCCTCCATGGTTGGGGAATTCTAGGAGTTGTGATCCAAAGGAGAGTCACTAGAGAGAAGGTAGGATCAGGGTATGGAACATGAATGGTGAGAGAAGATAAGGAGATGGACTTCAGGGCCAGATATTAACCCAATTTCAGTTTGTTCCTGAACTATGTTATAATGAGAAGGTTTTGAGCACTGTGGAAGGCCATGGATGGGAACCCTCAAGATAAGCTGAACTTCAACTCCCAGCATTCATTATTACTGGTCATATTGGCATGACAGGTGCTGTAGTTAACAACTTTTTGGATGTTTCATGACATTAGGAGATAAAGAATGTTGATGGGAATGAATTATTGGTTTTCAGTCCCAGAAGATCCGACATTCATTATGTCATTGTTTTGTCCCTTTTTATCTGACTTTACAATATTTTTTTATTTTTCATGGATGATGGTGTTTTCTTTCACCTGCTCCCTGTTTTCCTGGCATTGAGTCATGGTCCTTCCAGTAACTGGGATGGGGGTGAAATGGACTTTCCCAGCAATATACTGCGAGTCATCACTGTTGTGATGAAGATGATGTGATGCTGTTATTCTAGTTTCCATCATCTCTAGCCTGATATGACCAATAGCTAGAAACTTTGGAGTCCGTTCCCCAGCCAGCTTTGCTGTTAGTGAACTTCTCTGGAAGACGTGCAAAATATATACTATACTAGCTTGGGGACCTGGCGGTGCCCGGGTCTTTTGAGAAACCTGTGTGGCAATTTTGGTTCAGATCCGAAGTCGTCTGAGTTCAGTGCTGTCTGTATAAGGGTGAACTACAACTCCCAGAGCCAAAGGACAATCACCCTGAAACCCTGCCTGTATGTTCAGTTGGGTATGATGAGGCAATGTGCCAAGTTTGGTCCAGATCTGAAGTCGGCTGAGTTCAGTGCTGTCTGTTTAAGGGTGAACTACAACTGCCAGAGCCAAAGGAGAATCACCCCGAAACCCTGCCTGTATGCTCAGTTGGGTATGATGAAGTAGTGTGCCAAGTTTGGTCGAGATCCGAAGTCGGCTGGGTTCAGTGCTGTCTGGAAAAGGGTGAACTACAACTCCCAGAGCCAAAGGAGAATCACCCTGAAACCCTGCCTGTATGCTCAGTTGGGCATGATGGGGCCGTGTGCCAAGTTTGGTCCAGATCCGAAGTCGGCTGGGTTCAGTGTTGTCTGTATAAGGGTGAACTACAGCTCCCAGAGCAAGAAGTGAGTGAAGCTACTTGGTCCATCCTCCTCCAATCTTCACCAGGATGGAAAGGGGTTCATGGCGGTTCTGTGTAGCAAGTTAGGTCCAGTTCCGTCACTGGTGGGCATCGCAGTCGCCTGTGGGAGCTGTAGCGATTGAAAGTACTACAAATCCCATCACCCATGGTCCCGCAAATGGCACCAGGGCATAAAGTGCATCATGGGGATTAAGTGTGCGAAGTTTGGTCCAGATCAGTCATTCCTGGTGGTCACAGTGGCCTGTGGTAGTGGCGGTCAATCAGAAATCTGCCACATACATACATACATACACTGCCTGCCGCATACAAACATTGACTTTTATTATATATATATTATATAGATAACCTTGGTACATGAGATAGACTTGGAGAAATTGGGAATGAGGCTTTGGGAGACGGAGCTACCTGAATATTATTGATTGAAACAACATCTTTCTAGGAATTTTAAGGTCTTCCAACATGACTGTATGGCCAACTTTTCTGGAAGATGACCTTAAGATGGCATTGGAGACCCTAGGGATTCAAAGAGAGGTATTGTAAGGCAATTTATCTCAAAAAGGAGTTCTGGCACAGGAGGCAATCAGAAAATCTAGTCTCGTGAGAGTACAAAAGCAAAGTTTATTTTCACATACCTATGAGAAGGTGGAACAGCCATATACGCCCACTTCAGTGGATCCGTACCATGCAAATGGCCGCCGTGCAGTGTGGTGTAGTAAACAAAGAATATATATCTTGGCTTATCTAAACTTGACCAATTACTGAGGGTCTTCTACACCTCCACACCTCTTTGGCACAGAGTGGTGTTTGTGATCTCGTTTGTTTACTCAAACTAGCTTCTGTCCTTGGAACCTTCTAGAGAAAGGTACCAGCTCAAAGAGAAAGGGAGGGGCACAAGTCCTTTGTTACTTTGGTTCATACAAAGAACTTACATTGTGTATATAAAAGCTAATATGATATAGGTAAAGGTAAAGGTTTCCCTTGACGTTAAGTCCAGTCATGTCTGACTCTGGGGGGTTGGTGCTCATCTCCATTTCTAAGCCGAAGAGCCGGCGTTGTCCATAGACACCTCCAAGGTCAGGTGGCCACTGGCAGGACTGCATGGAGCGCCGTTACCTTCCCGCTGGAGCAGTACCTATTGATCTACTCACATTGGCATGTTTTCGAACTGCTAGGTTGGCAGGAGCTGGGGTTAACAGCGGGCGCTCATTCCATTCCTGGGATTTGAACCTGGGACCTTTCGGTCTGCAAGTTCAGCAGCTCAGCGCTTTAATGCACTGTACCATCAGGGGCCCCAATATGATATATGCAGAGGCAAAGCTATATATGCAAAATACTATTTTCAGGCTTAATGTCCTTCCCTAGAAATCTCCATGTCTTTCAAACTAGAGGACCTAGAGATTCCTAGTGATAATGTTTTAATGAAATCTGTGAATAATCGAATCTACCAAAGTCGCAACCGCAAATGTGGAGGGACAACTGTACTAAGGTGTGTTTTTATTCATTCCAAAAACAGGTTTCTGCAAAAATGACAAAAACCATGATGCCCGCCTGCGAATCGAAGCCTTGCGACTCCATGGGTCTTCTCTGAAGGGTGCCGTCAAGGCCGGCGAGGCTTTCTTTGCCATTTACCCCCGCACCAACCAGCCGCGCATGAACCTGTTTGCCAGCCGAGACGAAGATGTGTATCGCTACAGCGACATCATGGTGCTGCTGCGAGTGGGTCCAGATGACCTGGCCATGCATTGCGGGAGGCTGGCCTTCACCGTCTCCTTCCATGAGCACCGACCGTTTGCCAAGAAGCAGAGGCCCATCACGCCTCGCCGCCTCTCGCCGTTACCTCCCTCCAAGGCGGAGGAGCTGGCCAAAGGAGACAAAACCAGTTACCCGTCTCCGTCCCAGTCTCTGCAGGTCCCTCATCTGATCTATCCTGGTTCTACTCCAGAGCCATCCACTTCGCTTTTATTCAGCATGGAGTCCAACACTCCTGAGGTTAGAAAAAGAACACCTACATTTCTATCACAAAATTTCATTTCTCATGAGGGGTCAAAGGAATTACTATGACATGGTTGTTTAAGCATTGCACTCCATCAGCATTATTGTCCATGATGTATATGGGATACATCATGAGATACCTTGGAGATGGGACCCAAATATGATATATATGGAATCCATCATGATATATCTTGGAGATGGGACCCAAATTTGATATATATGGAATACATCATGAGATATCTTGGTGATGGGACCCATATATGATATATATGGGATACATCATGAGATACCTTGGAGATGGGACCCAAATATGATATATATGGAATACATCATGAGATATCTTGGTGATGGGACCCAAATATGATATATATGGAATACATTATGAGATATCTTGGAGATGGGACCCAAGTATGATATATATGAAATACATTATGAACTATCTCAGGGATATATATGGAATCCATCATGAGATATCTTGGAGATGGAACCCAAGTATGATATATATGGAATATATCATGAAATATCTTGGAGATAGGTCCCAAATATGATATATATGGGCTACATCATGAGATATCTTGGAGATGGGACCCAAATACATTATATATGGAATCCATCATGACCTATCTTGGAGATGGAACCCAAGTATGATATATATGGAATATATCATGAAATATCTTGAGATAGGTCCCAAATATGATATATATGGGATACATCATGAGATATCTTGGAGATGGGACCCAAATATGATAAATATGGGATACATCATGAGATATCTTGGAAATGGGACCCAAATACAATATATATGGAATCCTTGATGAGCTATCTTGGAGATGGGACCCAAGTATGATAGATATGGAATATATCATGAGATATTTTGGAGATGGGACTCAAGTATGGTGTATATCAAATACATTTGGAAAATATCATGAGATATCTTGGAGATGGGACCCAAATATGATACATATGGGATACATTATGAACTATCTCAGGGATATATATGGAATCCATCATGAGCTATCATGGAGATGGGACCCAAGTATGGTGTATATGTGATACATATGGAATATATCATGCGATATCTTGGAGATGGGACCCAAGTATGATATATACAGGAAACATCATGAGATATCTCAGCATGTATATTGAAATGAATATGCAGTCAGCCCACTTTAGAAATCTCTCTGTCCTCCAGCATGACTCTATAGTCAACTTGGATCAGACCTGGAGGACCTAGAGATTCCTGTTCTAGGAATCTTTAGGTCTTCCAATGTGACCTTATGGTCAACCTCTGGAAGAACTTGATCACCCTTGACCACTCTTCAGCCAGACAATACAAAATTTAAAAAGACTGGTATTTTTATACCATGAAGAAGCCTCTTATCTAGAACTTGTTTTTTGTCTTCTCACCAGTTGCTCACCGAACCTCCTGTTCCCTATCACAAAGCTCCTCCAGAAGAAATGGACGATCCATCACATGACAGGTCATCGGTATCTCTGCCATCTTCCTTATCCTCCTCGCCAGTTTTGCTGCGGCGGTTGCCAAGTGATGCAAGTCTCCACCTCCCATCTCCAGAAAACAGCCCTAAGTGGGACTTCGAGGAGAGTTTTTCAAGACTGAGAGTAAGTCAAATGCCTCTCCTTATCCAAATGCTTTATGAAGTGGCTTAGAAATGCATTTACAAGGTTATAAGTAATGCATATGAGCTTACTGTGTATGTATGTGTGTATGTGTGTATGTATGTATGTGTGTGTGTGTATATATATATATATATATATATATATATATAGGCAGCAGTGAGTGAAAACTGGAAATATTTGGACCATGTAAATATGGGATACTGATGGAATAAATTATGGGATGAAAAAGTTCACATGTATACTTTGAAGCAATGGATTTTGGGACACTCTGGGTGCCTCTACATCTACACTGCAAATGTAGTTTGTCCTCATAGCTCAATGTGGAATCATGGGAGTTGTAGTTTTACAAGACATTTCACCTTTCTGCCAAAGAGTGCTGCAACCTGTGTTGTCGAAGGCTTTCATGGCCAGGATCACAGGGTTGTTGTATGTCTTTTGGGCTGTGTGGCCATGTTCCAGAAGCATACTCTCCTGACGTTTCGCCCACATCTATGGCAGGCATCCTCAGAGGTTGTGCTGCAACCTTTCCAAACTACAACTCCCATAACTCCATAGCTTTGATCCATGGCAGTTCCAGTAGGGTCAAACTGCATTCATTCTACAGTTCCCCTTTATGCAGACAAAGAAGGAGAGCTACCAAAGATGTACACATTAATATTTTCAGACTGCGACTTGCAAAATTCTGAAATATATAGTCAAAATAAAAAGCAACTTGCTCCGATCTCCAGTATAAGAGCTTTCTACTGACTGTGATTGAGGGTGATTACTAGGGCCTGATTTTGCTTGCCGAGCCTCTGCTTGGACGCAAAGAAAATGGCAATCGATAGTAATCAGCCGTGAGCTGTAGTTATTCTAAAGGCCACTCAAAGTGTCAGGCAGAGCTGTGGGTGAGGAATGGGAAAGAGGTTAGCTTGCAATATTTATCGTCAAGGAGGAATAATCTAGCTAAGAGACCAGGAATGGGCAAACCTGGGTCCTCCGGGTGTTTTGGACTTCAACGACATCCTTCCATATATGGACGATTGGCTCATAGCAACAGGCATGGGCAAACTTGGGCCCTCCGGGTGTTTTGGACTTCAACGAAATCCTTCCATATGTGGACGATTGGCTCATAGCAACAGGCATGGGCAAACTTGGGCCCTCCAGGTGTTTTGGACTTCAACGAAATCCTTCCATATGTGGACGATTGGCTCATAGCAACAGGCATGGGCAAACTTGGGCCCTCCAGGTGTTTTGGACTTCAACGGCATCCTTCCATATATGGACGATTGGCTCATAGCAACAGGCATGGGCAAACCTGGGTCCTCCGGGTGTTTTGGACTTCAACGGCATCCTTCCATATATGGACGATTGGCTCATAGCAACAGGCATGGGCAAACTTGGGCCCTCCAGGTGTTTTGGACTTCAACGAAATCCTTCCATATGTGGACGATTGGCTCATAGCAACAGGCATGGGCAAACTTGGGCCCTCCAGGTGTTTTGGACTTCAACGAAATCCTTCCATATGTGGACGATTGGCTCATAGCAACAGGCATGGGCAAACTTGGGCCCTCCAGGTGTTTTGGACTTCAACGGCATCCTTCCATATATGGACGATTGGCTCATAGCAACAGGCATGGGCAAACCTGGGTCCTCCGGGTGTTTTGGACTTCAACGGCATCCTTCCATATATGGACGATTGGCTCATAGCAACAGGCATGGGCAAACTTGGGCCCTCCAGGTGTTTTGGACTTCAACGACATCCTTCCATATATGGACGATTGGCTCATAGCAACAGGCATGGGCAAACCTGGGTCCTCCGGGTGTTTTGGACTTCAACTGCATCCTTCCATATATGGACGATTGGCTCATAGCAACAGGCATGGGCAAACTTGGGCCCTCCAGGTGTTTTGGACTTCAACTGCATCCTTCCATATATGGACGATTGGCTCATAGCAACAGGCATGGGCAAACCTGGGTCCTCCGGGTGTTTTGGACTTCAACGACATCCTTCCATATATGGACGATTGGCTCATAGCAACAGGCATGGGCAAACCTGGGTCCTCCGGGTGTTTTGGACTTCAACGGCATCCTTCCATATATGGACGATTGGCTCATAGCAACAGGCATGGGCAAACTTGGGCCCTCCAGGTGTTTTGGACTTCAACGACATCCTTCCATATATGGACGATTGGCTCATAGCAACAGGCATGGGCAAACCTGGGTCCTCCGGGTGTTTTGGACTTCAACTGCATCCTTCCATATATGGACGATTGGCTCATAGCAACAGGCATGGGCAAACTTGGGCCCTCCAGGTGTTTTGGACTTCAACTGCATCCTTCCATATATGGACGATTGGCTCATAGCAACAGGCATGGGCAAACCTGGGTCCTCCGGGTGTTTTGGACTTCAACTGCATCCTTCCATATATGGACGATTGGCTCATAGCAACAGGCATGGGCAAACTTGGGCCCTCCAGGTGTTTTGGACTTCAACGACATCCTTCCATATATGGACGATTGGCTCATAGCAACAGGCATGGGCAAACCTGGGTCCTCCGGGTGTTTTGGACTTCAACTGCATCCTTCCATATATGGACGATTGGCTCATAGCAACAGGCATGGGCAAACTTGGGCCCTCCAGGTGTTTTGGACTTCAACTGCATCCTTCCATATATGGACGATTGGCTCATAGCAACAGGCATGGGCAAACCTGGGTCCTCCGGGTGTTTTGGACTTCAACGACATCCTTCCATATATGGACGATTGGCTCATAGCAACAGGCATGGGCAAACTTGGGCCCTCCAGGTGTTTTGGACTTCAACGGCATCCTTCCATATATGGACGATTGGCTCATAGCAACAGGCATGGGCAAACTTGGGCCCTCCAGGTGTTTTGGACTTCAACGACATCCTTCCATATATGGACGATTGGCTCATAGCAACAGGCATGGGCAAACCTGGGTCCTCCGGGTGTTTTGGACTTCAACTGCATCCTTCCATATATGGACGATTGGCTCATAGCAACAGGCATGGGCAAACTTGGGCCCTCCAGGTGTTTTGGACTTCAACTGCATCCTTCCATATATGGACGATTGGCTCATAGCAACAGGCATGGGCAAACCTGGGTCCTCCGGGTGTTTTGGACTTCAACGACATCCTTCCATATATGGACGATTGGCTCATAGCAACAGGCATGGGCAAACTTGGGCCCTCCAGGTGTTTTGGACTTCAACGACATCCTTCCATATATGGACGATTGGCTCATAGCAACAGGCATGGGCAAACCTGGGTCCTCCGGGTGTTTTGGACTTCAACTGCATCCTTCCATATATGGACGATTGGCTCATAGCAACAGGCATGGGCAAACCTGGGTCCTCCGGGTGTTTTGGACTTCAACTGCATCCTTCCATATATGGACGATTGGCTCATAGCAACAGGCATGGGCAAACTTGGGCCCTCCAGGTGTTTTGGACTTCAACGGCATCCTTCCATATATGGACGATTGGCTCATAGCAACAGGCATGGGCAAACTTGGGCCCTCCAGGTGTTTTGGACTTCAACGAAATCCTTCCATATGTGGACGATTGGCTCATAGCAACAGGCATGGGCAAACTTGGGCCCTCCAGGTGTTTTGGACTTCAACGGCATCCTTCCATATATGGACGATTGGCTCATAGCAACAGGCATGGGCAAACTTGGGCCCTCCAGGTGTTTTGGACTTCAACGACATCCTTCCATATATGGACGATTGGCTCATAGCAACAGGCATGGGCAAACCTGGGTCCTCCGGGTGTTTTGGACTTCAACTGCATCCTTCCATATATGGACGATTGGCTCATAGCAACAGGCATGGGCAAACTTGGGCCCTCCAGGTGTTTTGGACTTCAACTGCATCCTTCCATATATGGACGATTGGCTCATAGCAACAGGCATGGGCAAACTTGGGCCCTCCAGGTGTTTTGGACTTCAACGACATCCTTCCATATATGGACGATTGGCTCATAGCAACAGGCATGGGCAAACCTGGGTCCTCCGGGTGTTTTGGACTTCAACTGCATCCTTCCATATATGGACGATTGGCTCATAGCAACAGGCATGGGCAAACCTGGGTCCTCCGGGTGTTTTGGACTTCAACTGCATCCTTCCATATATGGACGATTGGCTCATAGCAACAGGCATGGGCAAACTTGGGCCCTCCAGGTGTTTTGGACTTCAACGGCATCCTTCCATATATGGACGATTGGCTCATAGCAACAGGCATGGGCAAACTTGGGCCCTCCGGGTGTTTTGGACTTCAACGGCATCCTTCCATATATGGACGATTGGCTCATAGCAACAGGCATGGGCAAACTTGGGCCCTCCAGGTGTTTTGGACTTCAACGGCATCCTTCCATATATGGACGATTGGCTCATAGCAACAGGCATGGGCAAACCTGGGTCCTCCGGGTGTTTTGGACTTCAACTGCATCCTTCCATATATGGACGATTGGCTCATAGCAACAGGCATGGGCAAACTTGGGCCCTCCAGGTGTTTTGGACTTCAACGGCATCCTTCCATATATGGACGATTGGCTCATAGCAACAGGCATGGGCAAACTTGGGCCCTCCAGGTGTTTTGGACTTCAACGACATCCTTCCATATATGGACGATTGGCTCATAGCAACAGGCATGGGCAAACTTGGGCCCTCCAGGTGTTTTGGACTTCAACGGCATCCTTCCATATATGGACGATTGGCTCATAGCAACAGGCATGGGCAAACTTGGGCCCTCCGGGTGTTTTGGACTTCAACGGCATCCTTCCATATATGGACGATTGGCTCATAGCAACAGGCATGGGCAAACTTGGGCCCTCCGGGTGTTTTGGACTTCAACGGCATCCTTCCATATATGGACGATTGGCCCATGCCTGGTCTAGCTTCTCTCAAATTTCTGCAGCTCATCTTGTGGACTTGGAGGGGTTAAAGAAAGAGCATTATATGCTATGCAGGGAGTCAGGGAATAGTGTCCTGCTGGAAATAGACCGAAGGCAGAACAAGATGTGATTGATGAAGAATTTATAGGCGCTGCTATGCAAGCCATCATCCCATTCCTAAACAGCCCCGTGGAGGTCACGTCTGGGGCCACGCAAGTCAATTGATCAGGGTCAGGCCTATCCCTTGTTCCGGAGCGTCTGCCTGGTTGCAAGATGTATTGGAGGCCATTCGCAATGATGGCTCTAAAATGGAATTGAATGGGGCAAACTCATGACGGATCAATGGCTGCAAGTCGTGACGGTTGTATATCATCCCCAGAATAGTAGGCGATGTGCCAATCAATCACAGAGCAATCTGAGCATTAAGGAGGTGGTTGTGCAGAATGAAGAAGTCATCTAAGATAAGAAGTTAATGAGATGACAATTGTATTTCCACTATGGTGTCCTACTATCTTTACAAATTGTATGAGAACGCACACATATGTGGTTGTGTTCCTGTCTTGCTTGTGAACTATGCATGCTCATTTGAATAATAATAATAATAATAATAATAATAATAATAATAATAATAATAATGATGTGTCCAACATGTGATCCAATACAACAGCCAGCACAGTGTCTGCTGTGGACTTATCTTGTTGTGTTTCAAATAATAATAATAATAGTAATAATAATAATAATAATAATAATAATAATAATAATAATAATAAGTTGTCGAAGGCTTTCATGGCCAGGATCACAGGGTTGTTGTGTGTTTTCCAGGCTATATGGCCATGTTCCAGAAACATTCTCTCCTGACGTTTCGCCCACATCTATGACAGGCAGATCTGGGTGAAACGTCAGGAGAGAATGCTTCTGGAACATGGCCATATAGCCCGGAGAACACACAACAGCCTCATGCTCATTTGGTTGGCTGCTATGTGGATGGGATTACATGTGTGCTTGTGATTTAATATCAGATAGTAAGAGGAGCTAACAGTCTAAAGGTACTAGATTCTGGGTTGCTGTGAGTTTTCCAGGCTGTATGGCGATGTTCCAGAAACATTCTCTCCTGATATTTTGCCCCATCTATGGCAGTTAACCTGAGGATGCCTGCCATAGATGTGGGCGAAATGTCAGGAGAGAATGCTTCTGAAACATGGCCATACAGCCTGGAAAACTCACAGCAACCCAGTGATTCTGGCCATGAAAGCCTTTGACAACACATTGTACTAGATTCTGTCTGATCTTAGATGCTAAGCAGGATTAACTCTGGTTAGACTTTGGATGGGAGACCACAAACGAATACCAAGTGTTGTAGGGTTTATTTTAGAGGAAGGAACCAGAAAAAAACACCTTTACTGTTCCAACAAAAGGCACTAATAATTCTCCAAAGTACAGTAGAGTCTCACTTATCCAACATTCGCTTATCCAACGTTCTGGATTATCCAATGCATTTTTGTAGTCAATGTTTTCAATACATCATGATATTTTGGTGCTAAATTTGTAAATAAAGTAATTACAACATAACATTGCTGCAGATTGAACTACTTTTTCTGTCAAATTTGTTGTATCACATGATGTTTTGGTGCTTATTTTGTAAAATCATAACCAAATTGATGTTTAATAGGCTTTTCCTTAATGCCTCCTTATTATCCAACATATTCGCTTATCCAACATTCTGCCGGCCCATTTATGTTGGATAAGTGAGACTCTACTGTACACTTTCCATCGATTTGTTGATGAACTACAAAATTGTATGCAGAACAGAAAACAGCATACAAAATATTTCTGTTTCTATCATCCAATTACAGTAGAGTCTCACTTATCCAATTCTATAATTCACTTTTACAAACTGAAGGCCGTAGTAAAAGAATGCAGTTCTGATTCCCTGATGGAAGAATGAATCCAGCCTAAAATGAATTCATTTACTGTTTCTATAATGTATTCTTCGACACGAACGGAGAGGCCGAGCTAGACGCAAGGGCTTTGCGTGTGCATTTCATGAGACGAGCACAACAGCGGCTTCCGTGTGTATGTTTGGGATTATTCCAGCATTAGGCTCCGGGGAAATGCTGGAAACAGATTAATCTGGGACTAAGCTTCGGTGCCCGGCCTTCCGCACATTCGAGAGTCATTGGGAGCAGCGCTGAGAATATGTTGTTCTGAAAAGAAATATTCATTGGATTTTTGAAGTACATTTACCAAGGAAATGAAACAAGCTGCAGACAACATAGGAAGGAGAAATGCATAGGGTTTGAAAGAGGAATATGCTTAGACTTCCAAAAAAGAGCGTGTTAAAGCACTGAGTTGCTGAACTTGCAGACCTATAGGTTGCAGGTTCATATCCAGGGAGCGGGATGAGCTCCCGCTGTTAGCCCCAGCTTCTGCCAACCTAGCAGTTCAAAAACATGCAAATGTGAGTAGATCAATAGGTACTGCTCCGGAGGGAAGATAATGGCACTGCATGCAGTCATGACCTTGGAGGTGTCTATGGACAACACTGGCTCTTCGGCTTATAAATGGAGATGAGCACCAACCCGCAGAGTAGGACAAGGTTGTTCAAAGTAGCCCAGGAAGACCAAAATAACGCAGTTCGGGAATATATTCTGCACTTTGCCTGGGTTCTATGAATTAGTCTCCTGTTTTAATATTGTATGTTTTATGTCGATTTTAACTATTGTTTTTACTGATATTGATGTTTTTATTGGATAATTGTTTCATTGCTGTGTTTTGATATTTGATTGTTTTATCGGGCAAGGCCCCATGTAAGCCGCCCCGAGTCCCTTCGTGGAGATGGGGTGGGGTATAAAAATAAAGTTGTTATTATTATTATTATTATTATTATTATTATTATTATTATTATTATTATTATATAGCCTTTGATCCGAAAGAAAATGATAACATGGAGAGAAACCCAAGCACAAAATAACGCCATCAGCGCAAAATGAAACCGTTACAGTAGGGACATTAGATCCACTTGGTGCAAAATTGTCTTCTTTTTTAACAAAAGGATAGATCAAGATTTTTTGATTCAGAGGCGTAATCAGCAAACGCATTTGCCCCTACGCTCATTTTCTTTCCTGCTCTTCAAAGCTGATTGCTTGGGCGTTCGGTATCCCATACCATGAATTTTGATTTTTTTTTTTCTTCCTGAATAGGAGAAAATGGCCTTTTAGCTAGATTGGGGCTAAGCCATTTGGGTTCCTTTTCCTAGGGACAAAAGGCAATCAAAGAGCTGTTGATGAAGATAATCCTCTACGATCTTACAAAAATATATATTTCTCACTATCGACCTTTTGTTCTTGGAGGCATTCAACGTCCATGTTGTCTTTGCCAAAAAATATTTTATTTATCCCTTAATTCAGCATGCTCAGAATTTTAAAAATCCATCTTTCTAAGGAAGACTCTTCCCAAAAACAATACTATGATTCCTAAAATAGTAATACAGTAGAGTCTCACTTATCCAACATAAACGGGCCGGCAGAATGTTGGATAAGCGAATATGTTGGATAATAAGGAGGCATTAAGGAAAAGCCTATTAAACATCAAATTAGGTTATGATTTTACAAATGAAGCACCAAAACATCATGTTAGACAACAAATTTGGCAGAAAAAGTAGTTCAATATGCAGTAATGCTATGTAGTAATTACTGTATTTATGAATTTAGCACCAAAATATCACGATATATTGAAAACATTGACTACAAAAATGCATTGGATAATCCAGAACGTTGGATAAGCGAGTGTTGGATAAGTGAGACTCTACTGTAATAATAATCCCAAATCACAAACTGATGTAGAATTTTCTTCATACAATTGTCTTCATTGCAGACTCAACACAGCCGTTTCCTTTCCCCATTAGTAGTATTAATTATATGAGTGAAATACAAAATTGTTTCCCAGAATTAATCAAATCATATTATTATTAATAATAATGATAATAATAATAATAATTTATTATTTAATAAATTATTATTTTATTGTATGATATGAAATCCAGCATATCTATCTTGTTTGCTGTGTCATACAATAAAATAATAATTTATTAGCGACATTTATATCTCGTCCTTCTCACCCTGAAGGGGACTCAGGGGGCGGCTTACAAGTTATATATAATACATTAAATAATAATAATAATAATAATAATAATAATAATAATAATATGTAATGTATTAAATGTACTACCTATACCTTGTAAGCCACCATGAGTCCCCTTTGGGGTGAGAAGGGCGGGATATAAATGTCGCTAATAAATAAATAAATTTATAATAATAATAATAATATAAATTGTCATAAAATAATAATTTATTAGCGACATTTATATCTCACCTTTCTCACCCTGAAGGGGACTCAGGGCGGCTTACAAGTTATATATAATACATTAAATAATAATAATAATAATAATAATAATAATAATAATAATAATATAAGTAATGTATTATATGTATGAGTCCCCTTCGGGGTGAGAAGGGCGGGGTATAAATGTCGCTAATAAATAAATAAATAAATAAATTTATTATTATTATTATTTTATTATGACACAGCAAATGATAGATATGCTGGATTATTATTATTATTATTATTATTATTATTATTATACTTATTTATACCCAGCTTTATGTCTCCCGAAAGAGACTCATCCATTTTTTAGGATGTTATTTCCCATCACACGCGACCCTACAAATGAGAGATCTTCAAGGATGCATTTACACTGTCGAATTAATGCAATCTGACACCAATTTAATTTGCAATAACCCAAACCCTAAGCCACTGGCATGACTGCATGGAGCGCTGTCACCTTCCCACCAGAGCAGTACCTATTGATCTACTCACATTTGCATGTTTTTGAACTGCTAGGTTGGCAGAAGCTGGGGCTAACAGCGGGAGCTCACCCCACTCCCCGGATTCAAACCACCAACCTGGCTCTTCACACAGGCCTTTGGTTAAAGACTGCCCATCCCCATAACAATTATGTTCCTTGACCATTTCTGCATCGATTGAACTTTTCCTGGCTAATTTGATATGAATTCAGGGCCTCTCCCATCTCCAATTGATCTCTATTATCATAACCTCGCTGTTTTTAATTCCATGTTTTATTGTTTTTTTAATTTCTATTGGTTAATGTTTAAAATTTTATAATTTGTGTATGATTTTTGTTTATTGATATATTGTATATTGTTATTGTTTTTATCTGGTATTATCTGTAAGCCGCCCCGAGTCCCCTTCAGGGGAGACGGAGGCGGGGTATAAATAAACTTATTATTATTATTATTATTATTATTATTATTATTATTATTATTATTATTATTAACCTTCTGGTCAGTAAGTTCAGCAGCTCAGCGGTTTAACCCGCTGCGCCACCGGTTTACGCATTTGTAGTTTAGGAAGGTGCATTTTCATATTCTTAGTAAGGAGAGCTCTAATAGCACCCTTAAATACAAATCCCAGAATTGTATAAGCCACAGCATTTAACCGGTATTAAACTGCTTTAATTCTGTAGTGTGGAAGGGCACTACAACTGACTCACTGTATCAACTGGATTTACTAAAATGTTATGCGGGGACATGAGAGAAGCCTCCCACAAGGATGATAAAAACATCAAAACATCCCGGCAATGTCCCCTGGGCAACGTCCTTGCAGACAGCCAATTCTCTCACACCAGAAGCAACTTGCAGTTTCTCAAGTCGCTCCTGACATGAAAAAAAAAACCAAACTAAAATGTTGACTCACCATTCAACCAATACATCTTTTTTAATTTGAACTAAGCAACACGATTCTCACTACAGTAGAGTCTCGCTTATCCAAGCCTCACTTGTCCAAGTTTCTGGATTATCCAAGCCATTTTTGTAGTCAATGTTTTCAATATATCGTGATATTTTGGTGCTAAATTTGTAAATACAGTAATTACAACATAACATTACTGTGTATTGAACTGCTTTTTCTGTCAAATTTGTTGTAAAACATGATGTTTTGGTGCTTAATTTGTAAAATCATAACCTAATTTGATGTTTAATAGGCTTTTCCTTAATACCTCCTTATTATCCAAGGTATTCACTTATCCAAGCTTCTGCCGGCCCGTTTAGCTTGGATAAGTGAGACTCTACTGTATTACATTCATACTCCTTCTTTAAAGAGATCCGAAAACGGCTTTAACAAGAGGATGGAAATGATGTCTTTATGTTTCACGGATTACAGTTTCTTTGCTTCTGTCATCCACGAAAGCTCTCGCTAAAACAAACAGGTTCCTCTTAACGGTGTTCCGAAGCTCATTCTTCCATTTATTACACCAGAACAGACCAAACTCTTCATAAACTGGTTCGGTATAAAAATTTACTTCTTACCAGGTGCTTGGCTTTAAGTGGGCCGTAAAGGAAAGGTTGTAAATGCCAAGCATTTTGGAAGATTGATAAGAGTAAAGCCGCAAGATGAAGGGCGTGATGGATTAACATCTCGGAGCTTTTATTTTCGGCGGCACCAAGGAGGAACCTTTATACAGCCTGGTAGGAACGTTATGGCAAATGGGGTGAAATTCTCCATTAGGCCCCATGATAAACGTTGAACCGTCTCTCTTATTCTTTGAGTTGTTGATGTACGGTATTTCTAGATTTTTGTCCCAGCTCCCTACAACTGGAGGTACCTGGGAGAAAGGGAGCAAAAGAGGCAAGATCAATTCATCACAAAGCTCAATGAAGCTGGAAAAAAATAAATCCCCAGTGTTGCATGGGAGGGCTTTGCATGAGGTTGTCAAGGCGTATCAATGCTGTTCAGCAGAGCGTGGGGCTGGCAATTTGTAGGGCTTTGAAGGTCTGTCAGCCGGGTGCAAGGAGCAGCCCTTGATAGATTTGTCAGAGGGAGTTGTGGAATGATGTTGTCGACCGCGTTTTTAGGGGATCGAGCCCTTAAGGAGAGACCGATCCGGTCCTGAGAGAACGGACCCTGGCGGAGCCAATAGGAGAATATAAGCCGCAATACAACCTGAAGCCGAAATGAAGAAGGTCCGCCAAAGTTGAAGGAAAATTCCGCCAAGGAGTCTTTATTGAGCAATTCAGCTGAAGAGGACTCTAGTAGCGATCATTCAGTCTACTAGGGTACCATATAATCAAAATAAAGCCATATTTATACAAAATTTCAGTCTGACAGCCCTTTGAATTTCCCGCCCTGCTCCCCCGCCCATCTGATCGTTGATAGGCTAGAAGGTTGAACGAGGCGGGCTTTCGTTTCCCGCCTTGCTCCGTTGGCCCAATAGGAAGCTGCTTTTTGTCTCTACTCGGGCCAATCAGGAAGGGGAAGGCGGGAGTTATTGGAACAATGAAGTGACAGGGCAGGAAATATCGGATTAATTCCTGCTAGACCGAGTTCTAAAGGGATTAATGGCAGCAATCAAGGGTGTCCGGGTTTCTGTCACGTATACAGATTTTAGATATGCCTTGGGGTGTCAGAAGTGGAAGTAAAGATGGGTGGTGATGAGCCATATTGACAGGCTCTGCAGGGCGCCTTCCTGAGGTGTCCTGGTTTTTCCTTTGGGTGAGATATGACAATGTTTGCCTTGGGGCGAATCACCTTTAGGTCAATACTCCGAATTCGGCGACTCAAGCCCTAGATTGTCCATGCAATCTGAATTTGATTGGGTTTAGCGGTGGCAATGAGAACCAGCATGGTGCACTGGTACAGGACTAGGGCTGGAGCATGTGTGTGCATACATATACATATGGGTTTTGGGGGAGAAGACCCCGGTGAAAGTGGAAAAACAGCATATAAAGAAATTGCTAATGTTTATAACCCAAATAATGCCTCACAAGGAACTTCTAGGTCTGACTCTGTGGTGGATCTCCATTGGAAGCTGATAAAAGAATTGTATTGAAGGGTCTAGATCAGGGGTCCTCAAACTTTTTAAGTGGAGGGCCGGTTCATGGTCCCTCAGACTGTTGAGGGGCCGAATTATCATTTTTTTTAAAAAAAAAAACAAATTCCTATGCACACCGCACATGTCTTATTTGTAGTGCAAAAAACCCCCAACAACAATTATTTGTTTGTTTGTTTGTTTACTACATTTATACCCCACCCATTCTCATCCCAAAGGGGACTCAGAGCAGTTTACAAGTTGTATGTACATACAATGTATTATATTATTAGCATAGCACAATATTAGCATGATATATTACTATATTGTACTATACCACTATACTGTAATATTATTAATAATATTACATTTAATATATAATATATAACTAACATTATTATAGTGTATTATTATTAGTATTATATTGTATTACATTATAATATTATTATCAATATTATATGTATATAGGTACACAATATATGATATTATTACCATAGCACAATATTAGTAAATGAAAGAACAATACAATACAATATTTAAAAATAAAAACAATTTTAACCTACATAATCCTACCAGGATTTCAGTGGGAAGTGTGGGCCTGCTTCTGGCCAATGAGATAGTCAAGTTAATTAGGATTGTTGTTGTTGTGTGCCTCGAAGTCATTTCAGACTTTGGGTGAGCCTAAGTCTAAAACTATGGGCAGGGGCCAGGTAAATGACTTTGGAGGGCCGCATCCGGCCCCCGGGCCTTAGTTTGGGGACCCCTGGTCTAGATGTTCCTAGAGAAGTGTTTTGTTTAGAAACATCTAGGTCTTCCAGCATGGTTTTGTGGTTGATCTCCATTGGAAGCTCCATGGAATGCCACTCAGTAATTCCTTCATTTTTTGGAAGTCAGCTCTCTTAAAGTCCAGAATGCGTGTTTGACTTGTCTTAGTTTCAGTCTTCCTTTGTATGGCAAACTGCAGGAGCACATGGTCACTTGCCCTTAAGGATCCAACCACTTTGACTGTATTGATCAGGTCTTCCACATTTGTTAATGATTAGATCAAGAGTAGCCGATCCCCTTGTTGTCTCCTCTACCTTCTGGACCATAAAATTGTCTGCAAGGCAAGTGAAGAATTTGTTGGACTTTGTACTCTTGGCTGAGTTTGTTTTCCAGCAGATATCAGGATAGTTGAAATCGCCCATGACTACTATATCTCTTCTTTGTGCCTGTTTGGTCAGCTGTTGACAGGAGGCTTCATCAAGTCCTTCATCCTGACTCGGAGGTCTGTAGTAGACACCCACGACAAGATCTTTTTGAGTCCCGGTTCCCTTGATTCTTATCCAGATGCTTTCAAGCTTGTTTCCCAGATTACAGTCTTGCATTTCTTCTGCAACGTAATTGTTTTTGTGGTTGTGGTTGATCTCCATTGGAAGCTCATAAAAGAAAGATCTAGATGTTCTTAGAGAAGTATTCTCTTTAAGAACGTCTAGGTCTTCCAGCATGGCTTTGTGGTTGATCTCCATTGGAAGCTCATAAAAGAAAGATCTAGATTTTCTTAGAGAAGTATTCTCTTTAGGAACTTGTAGGTCTTCTAGCATGGCTTTGTGGTTGATCTCCATTGGAAGCTCATAAAAGAAGGATCTAGATGTTCTTAGAGAAGTGTTCTCTTTGGGAATGTCTAGGTCTTCCAGCATGGCTTTGTGGTTGATCTCCATTGGAAGCTCATAAAAGAAGGATCTAGATGTTCCTAGAGAAGTGTTCTCTTTAGTAACGTCTAGATCTTAAGCATGGCTTTGTGGTTGATCTCCATTGGAAGCTCATAAAAGAAGGATCTAGATGTTTCTCTTTAGGAACGTCTAGGTCTTCCAGCATGGCTTTGTGGTTGATCTCCATTGGAAGCTCATAAAAGAAGGATCTAGATGTTCTTAGAGAAGTATTCTCTTTAGGAACTTCTAGGTCTTCTAGCATGGCTTTGTGGTTGATCTCCATTGGAAGCTCATAAAAGAAGGATCTAGATGTTCTTAGAGAAGTGTTCTCTTTGGGAATGTCTAGGTCTTCCAGCATGGCTTTGTGGTTGATCTCCATTGGAAGCTCATAAAAGAAGGATCTAGATGTTCCTAGAGAAGTGTTCTCTTTAGGAACTGCTAGGTCTTCCAGCATGGCTTTGTGGTTGATCTCCATTGGAAGCTGATAAAAGAAGGATCTAGATGTTCTTAGAGAAGTGTTCTCTTTAGTAACGTCTAGATCTTAAGCATGGCTTTGTGGTTGATCTCCATTGGAAGCTCATAAAAGAAGGATCTAGATGTTTCTCTTTAGGAACGTCTAGATCTTCCAGCATGGCTTTGTGGTTGATTTCCATTGGAAGATCATAAAAGGAGGTTCTAGATGTTCCTAGAGAAGTGTTCTCTTTAGGAACTTCTCAGTCTTCCAGCATCTGTGGTTGATTTCAATAGGAAGCTGATCAAAGAATTGCATTGAAGGACCTAGATGTTCCTAGAGAACTGTTCTCTTTAGGAACTTCTAGGTCTTCCAGCATGGCTTTGTGGCTGAACTCCATTGGAAGCTGATAAAAGAAGGATCTAGATGTTTGTAGAGAAGTGTTTTCTTTAGAAACTTCTAGATTTTCAAGCATCTGTGGTTGATCTCCATTTGATACGGCTAAAGAGCTTGTCAAGCTACAATCCCCATGATCCCGTAACATTGAGATATGGTGTCAAACTGCATTAATACTACAATGTAAATGCACCCTTATTCGTAGGCGAAATGAATCCTTCCTTGATATTCTTGGCTTACAGCAACAAAAAAAATCATATGCTAGAAACCTTCATTTTATTTGGCTAAGGTAGTAATTAAGTATTCCGCTCCACCCGCTCCTTCTCTCCCTGCTAATAATTACTCAGCGAGTGTCAAGTGTCGGCTTTGACAAGACAAGTAAATGGGCTTAAAAGGGGGAAATTGCTTTTCTTTTATACTGTGTGTGAATATATATATATATATATGAAAAAGAAAGGGGGAGATTGTATCAGAGCAACTGACAAACCTTGGCACAGTAAAACTCACTTAACGGAAGAGACAATGACTCCTGCACTATCCAACCTGGGGTTTTAATAATTTGTCAGATGAATTGGGGCTTTTTCTAAATAAGTGGAAGGGAATGGCATCCCGGAGAGAAATGCGAGCCCTCGAGGGGTCCCGGCATCAGAACCATCATCCTCTCTGGAGAAATGCGTTGCAGCATCCTTCCTTGCAAAGCGTGCAAAGCGTGGTTTTTCCGGGAATGTTTGGAAAGGAGGGGTCAAAACTGAGGAAGGGGAGGCAGGGAAGAAAGCATCATCCGGCTCTCTCGACTGCCAAGGAGACAAGATGATGGCTAATGAGTTCCCACAAGACAAGAAGAAGAAGAAGAAGAAGAAGAAGAAGAAGAAGAAGAAGAAGAAGAAGAAGAAGAAGAAGAAGAAGAAGAAGAAGAAGAAGAAGAAGAAGACAACCTTGCAAATGGCATTGTGCATCCACACTGGCCGTGGAACTTCTCTCCTCCGTGATCGATATGTTTAAAGTATTTCTTTGGGATACATTGACCAGAAATGAGAAAAAATTCTGCAGTTTGGGGTCTGCTTTGCTCTTTTCTCACTCTGTATCTGTGGATTCAGCTATCCACAGCTTGAAAATACAAGCTGGGTATCCCTTATCTGGAATCCTGATATATATAAATACAGTAGAGTCTTGCTTATCCAACGTAAACGGGCTGACAGAACCTAGATAAGCAAAAATGTTGGATAATAAGGAAGGATTAAGGAAAAGCCCGTTAAATGTCAAATTACGTTGTGATTTTACAAATTAAGCACCAAAACATCAATTGGCAGAAAAAGCAGTTCAATACACGGTAACGTTAGTAAGTACAGTAGAGTCTCACTTATCCAACATAAACAGGCCGGCAGAACGTTGGATAAGCGAATATGTTGGATAATAAGGAGAGATTAAGAAAAAGCCTATTAAACATCAACTTAGGTTATGATTTTACAAATTAAGCACCAAAATATCATGTTATACAACAAATTTGACAGAAAAAGTAGTTCAATACGCAGTAATGCTACATAGTAATTACTGTATTTACGAATTTAGCACCAAAATATCACAATGTATTGAAAACATTGACTACAAAAATGCGTTGGATAATCCAGAATGTTGGATAAGCTAGTGTTGGATAAGTGAGACTCTATTGTACATATAAATACAGTGGAGTCTTGCTTATCCAACGTAAACGGGCTGACAGAACCTAGATAAGCAAAAATGTTGGATAATAAGGAAGGATTAAGGAAAAGCCCATTAAATGTCAAATTAAGTTATGATTTTGCAAATTAAGCACCAAAACATCAATTGGCAGAAAAAGCAGTTCAATACACGGTAACGTTAGTAAGTACTGTATTTACAAATTTAGCACCAAAACTTCACAATGTATTGAAAACATTGACTACAAAAACACTGACTGTGTTGGATAATACAGAACGTTGGCGACACAAAGGTTAGATAAGCAAGACTTGACTCTATTGGTAGGCTGTTAGGAGCCCCCGGGTGGTGCAGCGGATTAATCCGCTGAACTTGCTGACTGAACAGTCGGCGATTTGAATCTGAGGAGCGGAGTGAGCTCCTGCTGTTAGCCCCAGCTTCTGCCAACCTTGCAGTTGCAAATGTGCAAATGTGAGTAATATTGTATGTATATGGTGCTCTGAATTACATGGTGCAACTTATGTTTTGAAACTTTATAGTATTCGCTTATCCTTTTTACATAGAAGGAAGATAGCTCTATACTCAGAGAGGCCTGACTATTTCTGTGGCCTTTGCAAGATGCTCTAATATACACATCTCTTTTTATGTTTTGAACCTTTATAGTGTTTGTTTATATCTTCGACATTGTCTTCATGCAGTCATGCCAGCTACGTGACCTTGGAGGTGTCTATGGACAAGGCCGGCTCTTGGGCTTAGAAATGGAGATGAGCACCAACCCCCAGAGTCGGACACGACTAGACTTAATGTCAAGGGAAAACATTTACCTTTACTAGGCTGTTAGGAAGTGTGGGAATTGAAGTCCAAAACACCTGGAGGGCCCAAGTTGGCCCATGCCTGATATAGACTATGCCTTGTCCAGAAGGAAAGAAGTCCAGTTTCTTTAATTGGGACTCCAAATCTAGTCTGTCTCTTTTGGGTGCCACCTCAAGCATCCGCCGTTCTTGTCCCAAGCTACTTGCAATTTTGCCTTTTGTCTTATTTATTTGCAAGGCTCTCCAAAATCCAAAGGTTGCTTCCAGAGGACTTGCTTTTGCCCTCCTTTGCTTCGGCCGTTTAATGATTGATGCCTCCTTTAATGAACCGCAATAAGAGGAGGAAAGCGATGGGCAGCTTGGGAACCGGCTTCACAACCCATTAGGCAAGGGACAGGGGTTAAACAGCGCCATTACAGGTCTTAACAGCCGTGTAACAAGATGTTTATTAGTCAGTGTGCTCGGAAGAGACAAAGCTTGGAGCAACACACCATTTCGAAGAACTTTTATTATGGGCGAGGGAGAACAGATAATGTCAACAACCATACAAGGGCAGATAAGATCAACCATTGCTGTCATCTTGGCCGTCATCTTCAAGGAAGACAGCAAATATGCTATTATGGAAAGGTGTTGCAAAAGCCACATAAGCTGGTCTGAAATCCCTAAACCAGCTTGTAATCTTATATACAGTAAAAGTTAAATTAGAACTTGATGTAAATATTCAGAAACATTTAACCTACTGATGCCTCAATTAATGTATTTTTTTGGTATCTGTTTTTATTTCTGAAATTTCCCACCCTCGGCTTATACTTAAGTCAATGATTTCCCAGTTTTTTGTGGTAAAATTAGATGCCTCGGCTTATATTCGGGTCGGCTTATATTCGAGTATAGAGTAGAGTCTCACTTATCCAACATTCGCTTATCCAACGTTCTGGATTATCCAAGGCATTTTTGTAGTCAATGTTTTCAATACATCATGATATTTTTGGTACTAAATTCGTAAATACAGTAATTACTATGTAGCATTACTGTGCATGGAACTACTTTTTCTATCAAGTTTGTTGTATAACATGATGTTTTGGTGCGTAATTTGTAAAATCATAACCTAATTTGATGTTTAATAGGCTTCTCCTTAATCTCTCCTTATTATCCAACATATTCGCTTATCCAACATTCTGCCGGCCTGTTTATGTTGGATAAGTGAGACTGTACTATATATTTATAATGTTGTATAACATGATGTTTTGGTGCTTAATTTGTAAAACCATAACCTAATTTGATGTTTAATAGGCTTTTCCTGAATCCCTTCTTATTATCCAACATATTCGCTTATCCAACATTCTGCCGGCCCGTTTATGTTGGATAAGTGAGACTCTACTGTATCTATATATATAAAAGGGTAATGAAATTTCGGCCTAGGACAAAACAACAAAACTGCACATCCCAGAAACACTAAACCTGGCAGCACAACCCCTCATCCATGCCTCTATGTTCATACAACAAAAAGAAAAGAAAAATAAAGTCCTAATTAGAGGGAGAGGAATCATTGTGTTTATCCAATTGCTGCCAGTTAGAAGGCTAAGCTCCGCCCACTTGGTCTCCTAGCAACCCACTCAGCCCAGGGGACAGGCAGAGTTAGGCCTCACTTAGGCCTCTTCCACACTGCCTATAAAATACAAATTATCTGATTTTAACTGGATTATATGGCAGTGTAGACTCAAGGCCCTTCCACGCAGCTATATAACCCATATATAGCCGTGTCCCCACTAGTTTGCTTTTAATTACTCTGATTTTATCTGCTTGGATTTTAATGTATTTGTCCATTATTTTATTTTGTGTATTGTTGAAATGTTTTATGTCAAACATGTTGTTGTTGTTTCGGGCTTGTCCCTGTTGTGAGCTGCCCTGAGTCCCTTCGGGGAGATGGGACGGGATATAAAAATAAAGTTTACTATTATTATTATTATTATTATTATTATTATTATTATTATTATTATTATTATTATTTATAATGGACTTAATGTCAGGAGAAAACCTTTACCCTTTACCTTAACTACCACCAATTCCTCAATACTTTATTTCCAATACCACCATACTTTGCCACAGCAACGCGTGGCCGGGCACAGCTAGTATGGTATATATTTTAAATCATAGAATGATATGGAAATTGGAACATACTTATGACATGGAGAACTGACAGGTACCGTATTTAGATGGATTTGCAGATCACAAGTGGACTTTGACTATCAAAAATTGACTCCTCTTTTGATGTCGCTTCTACTGTATGTGCCTTCTTCATAGGGTGCCTTCAACCCCCTCTTGCTTCACAATCTTCCTCACATCGCGTTGTGTCTTCATCAGGAAAGTAGCACCTTGTCCCTGTCTTTAACCACCTTGGTTGCGAGTACAAAGGCATGGCTGAAGCCCATTAGAAGTCACTAATCTGCGTAAAGCTCTCTTGCCTCGAGCCTTCGCGCCCTTCACCGACACTGGGTCCAATTATAGGGCATTAATCGCCGTCACGGTGTCAGTTCTGTTTGCTGCCTTTGCATCCTACAAGGCCAAGGATGTTTTATTTATGTGAGACTGGAACAACATTGATTAAAATTCCCTTTTGCTCCGGTCGGGCAGCGAAAAAGGGAATCAAGGCGCCCGCTTCCGAATGACTCTCTTCTCCGAAGTGCCTCCAAGCCGTATTTTAAGGACCTCGGTCCTTCTGCATAGCTCAGCAGTCCTTCCCCTTTGTTAAGATGAGCGCGAGAGGACGAGGAATGGCACAGATATTGTTTTAATCTCCTTCGGAAAGATAATTGCTTTCTGTTTTTTTTCCACGCCCCTTCCTTGGGCCTGTTCCGAGAGATGGATCTCTTTGGGAAATTGCTTTCCCGTCGGTGGAGACAGTTCGGGGCCTGTGTCATCGCAGCTCGGCATGGATGGACCTCCAAATGAGATTTCGCAGCCTCCAAATCAGATTATTTCGAGGGTTTCCATTACCCCAGAGTAAAAGAAATGGACAGACGCAGACCAGGAGCAGTCCATAGCAGAAGACGATATTTCCCAATTGAAGCCGAGTCCTTGGATTTTTGCAGAGAAACAATACATAATGCAAAATACTACTTTTTGCACACTTGGCGATCGCTCAAATAAGCTTGAGAAATCACTACGAAACAGTCTTGCAAGCCTACCAATAACGAAATAATTCCATATAGAGTGCTCTATAGATTTAATTATCAATATCAAGGAGTTTGGAGCCTCTGACAGCGCAGCAGATTAAACCGCTGAGCTGCTGAACTTGCTGACCAAAAGGTCGGCAGTTTGAATCCAGAGAGCAGGGTGAGTAGATCAATAGGTACCGCTCCGGCGGGAAGGTAATGGCATTCCGTGCAGTCATGCCAGCCGCATGACCTTGGAGGTGTCTACGGACAACGCCGGCTCTTCAGCTTAGAAATGGAGATGAGCACCCACCCCCAGAGTCAGACACGACTAGACTTAATTTCTGGGGGAAAACTTTTCCTTTATCTATACCAAAGTTTGCCCATTCCTAGTCTATATACTAATGTATAAGTCTAGAAATTTTAGCCTCAAGGAGAAGGGGCAAAAATGTTCCTGGCATGGCCAGGTTTGATAGTTTTTTGTCTCCATTTTAAATGGACCAAACACCTCTTCCAAAGCTTAACTATTGACAATAAGAATCATGCTGGTATTTTTCTTTTTTGCCTCGACCTCCAACTTTGGAGAAATTGAACTGAGCTGAAAGAGGTTCCCAGTTGTAAACAGATGTCTATCCCTCCCTGGTGCTTGTTGGGACTTTGGTCTGGTTTTGAACTTTGGCTGGTTGTTTTCTTCCTTGTAATGTAAAAAATAAACCATTTTGGTTTGGAGCAAAGACTCATCGGCTCCTGTGTCCCATGACCAGAGAGACACATGAAGATAATAGCTGAATTTATCCCATGTCTTAAAAAACTGGGTATGTTTAGCCTGTAGAAGAGAAGGTTAAGAGGCGAAATGAGAGTCATGTATACATATGTGAAAAGAATGTCATAAGGAAGAGTCTGGAGACTGGGAATCAATGAATCCATGGGTTCGAATTACAGGAGATTCCACCTGAACATTAGGAAGAACTTCCTGACTGTAAGAAGAACTGTTCAGCAGTGGAACTCTCTGCCTCAGAGTGTGGTGAACGCTCTTTCCTTGGAGGATTTTAATCTGAGGCTGGATGGCCATCTGTCAGGGATACTTTGATTGTGCTTTTCTTGCCTAACAGGGCGTTGGATTAGATGACCCACATGGTCTCTTCTAACTCTATGATTCTATTATTCTAAGAGTCCATTGATCTCCAAATACAGTAGAGTCTCACTTATCCAACACTCGCTTATCCAACGTTCTGGATTATCCAATGCATTTCTGTAGTCAATGTTTTCAAAATATCATGACATTTTGGTGCGAAATTCGTAAATACAGTAATTACTACGTAGCATAAATATTGTATTGTTCTTTCATTTACTAATATTGTGCTATGGTAATTAATATAATATATTATGTATACATATAATATTGATACTAATATTATCATGTAATACAATATAATACGAATAATAATACAATATAATAATATTAATTATATATTATATATTAAATGTAATATTACTAACAATGTTACAGTATATTGGTATAGTACAATATAGTACAGTAGAGTCTCACTTATCCAACATTCGCTTATCCAACATTCTGGATTATCCAACACATTTTTGTAGTCAATGTTTTCTATACATCATGATATTTTGGTGCTAAATTCGTAAATACAGTAATTACTACGTAGCATTACTGCGCATTGAACTACTTTTTCTGTCAAATTTGTTGTATAACATGATGTTTTGGTGCTTCATTTGTAAAATCATAACCTGATTTGATGTTTAATAGGCTTCTTCTTAATCTCTCCTTATTATCCAACATATTCATTCGCTTATCCAACATTATGCCTGCCCGCTTATGTTGGATAAGTGAGACTCTACTGTATTACTATTGAAAGGGTCAACCTAACAATACTACCTTTTCCCCATTCCAGCATTATTTCAATATCCTTTTCCATCAATTGATGCATCCGGCCCAGTTTTATTGTGTTTTAGCGTATTGTTTATTGCTTGTTGTTTTAATTGTTTTTAATTTGCCTTTTGTTTTGTATTGTTATATTGTGTGTTGAGGCCTTGGCCTTTGTAAGCCGCATCGAGTCCTTCGGGAGATGCTAGCGGGGTACAAATAAAGTTTAATAATAATAAAAAATAATAATCCAGAAATATTGCATTTTTAAGAGACCTTGGACCCTGGATTATGTTTTTCGCAGACAAAAGAAAATGATATAATTTGGGGTGGAAGTTATTTGGAAATTCTCCAAAATAGGGCAGAGGTTTTGCATGAAGAATGTAGGAAATCTTGCCCTGTTTCCCAAAGTCCATGCTTTCATGTTCCCTGCCAAGGATGGGCTCCTTGCTCATTTATTTTTCTATATTTATCCCCAGCAAGGAGGTCTCCATCTTGTTTTAAGGGCGCCCGGGGAACCATTGAGTCGGGGAAAGCTTACATTGCGCTCAGTTCATCTTCATACAGCCAAGCCCACTATTATTTTACGAGGTCTCTGGAGAAGCATAAAACGCTCCTGTGTTCCAACAATGGATCGTAAATCACAGACGAAGGAAAAATGGTTGCAGGAACTACATTAAAGGCTGCAGTTTACACCCTGCATAGCTAAGCAAAAGGATGGCATTTCAGTAGAGATCATAAATGCTCTTTTTGGGATTGCAACTCCTAGAATCCCCAAGATGGGGGTTGGTGCTCATCTCCATTTCTAAGCCGAAGAGCCGGCGTTGTCCATAGACACCTCCAAGGTCATGTGGCTGGCATGACCGCAAAAAGCGCCGTTAGCTTCCCGCCAGAGCAGTACCTATTGATCTACTCACATCTGCATGTTTTCGAACTTCTAGGTTGGCAGAAGCTGGGGCTAAGAGCAGGAGCTCACTCATGTCCGACTCTGGTGGTTGATACTCATCTCCATTTCTAAGCCGAAGAGCCGGCGTTGTCCATAGACACCTCCAAGGTCATGTGGCTGGCATGACCGCATAAAGTGTCGTTAGCTTCCCGCCAGAGCAGTACCTATTGATCTACTCACATTCGCATGTTTTCGAACTGCTAGGTTGGCAGAAGCTGGGGCTAAGAGCAGGAGCTCAGTCATGTCCGACTCTGGTGGTTGATACTCATCTCCATTTCTAAGCCGAAGAGCCGGCGTTGTCCATAGACACCTCCAAGGTCATGTGGCTGGCATGACCGCATAAAGCGCCGTTAGCTTCCCGCCAGAGCAGTACCTATTGATCTACTCACATTTGCATGTTTTCGAACTGCTAGGTTGGCAGAAGCTGGGGCTAAGAGCAGGAGCTCACTCATGTCCGACTCTGGTGGTTGATACTCATCTCTATTTCTAAGCCGAAGAGCCGGTGTTGTCCGTAGACACCTCCAAGGTCATGTAGCCAGCATGACCACATAGAGTGTCATTATCTTCCCACCGGAGCAGTACCTATTGATCTACTCACATTTATTTATTTATTTCCAATACAGTAGAGTCTCGCTTATCCAATGTTCTGGATAATCCAAGCCATTTTTGTAGTCAATGTTTTCAATACATCGTGATATTTTGGTGCTAAATTCGTAAATACAGTAATTACTACATAACATTACTGCGTATTGAACTACTTTTTCTGTCAAATTTGTTGTATAACATGATGTTTTGGTGTTTAATTTGTAAAATCATAACCTAATTTGATGTTTAATATGCTTCTCCTTAATCTCTCCTTATTATCCAACATATTCGCTTATCCAACATCCTGCCGGCCCGTTTATGTTGGATAAGTGAGACTCTACTGTATATTGTATGTTCATTTGATTTGTAAGCCACTCTGAGTCCCCTTCGGGGTGAGAAGAGCGGGATATAAATATAGTAAATAAATAAATAAATAGGTTGGCAGAAGCTGGAGCTAACAGCAGGAACTCACCCCCGCTCCCCAGATTCGAACTGCCGCCCTTTCGATCAGCAAGTTCAGTAGCTCAGTAGTTTAATCCTGATAAGTTAAGATAGTCTGTGATATATCTCTTTTGTCTCGCTTTGTCACGTAACCCGGCTTTGAAATATATTTTTCAAGGCTATCTATGAATCTGGAAAGATCTGATCCGTATAAATAGGGTCAACAAGTATCCTGATTTAATCATTTACCCCCTAAAAAAGTGAGGTAACAATGCCAGCCTCAGAACCTTGATGCAGTTGATGTCACAACCATCGGCCTGTGATGGCATTAAAACCAAGAGACTAACCTTCAATCCCAAAGGTTAGCGAGAAAGCCTAGTTTCCAGCTAGATTCTCCCTGCTAGAATATGTAGCATCGGGAATGGAGGATGTTTTCTTCCATTTCCAAAGTCCAGAAAGCAATGGTCGTTTTCAGAGCTGGAACCGGACTTTGTTCTAAACCAGCAGAAGGAGGGTTTCTAAAAGGATTGCCAAGAAATTATTTGTAAACATTGTCCAAAAAATGGCCAATGAAACGGACGAGGAACCCCTAACGCCCGAGGTGAGTTTCTTTAAGACCCCAAACCAATAAAGACGGGGTGAAATATATTGAATAACCTAGGTATGTGCAAACTTGGGCCCTCCGGGTGTTTTGGACTTCAACTCCCACAATTCCTAACAGCCGGTAGGCTATGAGCCAATCGTCCATATATGGAAGGATGTTGTTGAAGTCCAAAACACCTGGAGGGCCCAAGTTTGTCCATACCTGGCATAATCCATAATGTTCCTAAGGATTCAAATCTAGTTTTGGAGTCTTTTACCCAGATTTTTCTAGAGAACCTATGCACACAATCCAAATCAATTTCAGTGTTGAATTGGGATGGGATTTTGGGTTGGTGGGTGGCACTGGTAGACGGGAATCCCCCAATATCAAAACTGCATTTCCAATGCTTATAAGTGCTTAGCAAAATGTGTTAATGTGGGATTTGTGTATTGATAGTGTTTAAATGCAATTTGTGCCATGCTTGTATTGCAACTGATTGCATCATCCAGAATGTACCATACCGTGTTTCCCCAAAAATAAGACAGTGTCTTATATTAGTTTTTGCTCCCAAAGATGCACTAGGTCTTATTTTCAGGGGATGTCTTATTTTTCCACGAAGAAGAATTCACATTTATTATTGAACAAAAAATGAACATTTATTATATACTGTGCAGTAGTTGTCATCACAAACCAGCATAACCAGACAAACTGTGAATCCTGTCAAGAATTTCTTGTTACTACCATTATTTCCATATACAACTAGTATGTACATATACTAATTCTGCATACTATGGTGTTTTGTTTGGTGGGCGCCGGGCATGCTTCCAAACAAAAACTTTGCTAGGTCTTACTTTCAGGGGAGGCCTTATATTTAGCAATTCAGCAAAACCTCTACTAGGTCTTATTTTTTGGGGATGTCTTATTTTAGGGGAAACGGGGTAGTGTGGAAAGAGCTAATTGCCAAGAAGCTATGATGACATTGATGTGTGGCTGGAACTAGGGAGTATCCAGACACAAGTGTTTGTGCATAACGATTGCATCAGTTCAGTTGAGTTCTGTCTGCCTAGAGTTCTAGTCAAGTTCTGTTGGAGAACAGAACAGCCCTGTGTTCGTCTGTTGTCTGCAAGTCTGTTTATGTTGATTACTGCTGCATACAGTAAAACTTTGTAAATAGTTTTACCAACAATTCTGAGTGTCTCTTCGTTCTGTGTTCCACTGTTTCCATCCAACTACTGCTGTGCTGCAAATACTCTGACAAAATATACTTTTGCTTTAGCACAGCAGCTTAAATCACCAGTTGCAGCGAATCTTGTCAATTGAGTGATTGACAGTTTTATTTATTTATTTTGTGTCAAAAGCATTGCATAATAAATAAGTTCCAAAGTAATAGATACCCACAAATACAGTAATTGCTTTAGTAATGTTCAGTCAACAGGTATAAAGTAAAAACTCATATAGAATCAAATACAATATGTTTAGAATTCACAATTGTAATAAACATAATCCATACATCAAAAATGACTGTCTAGCTCAACAATATATGTTCTATATATAATTGTTCACTTATTCAATCAGTTCATTGCGCTGAAGAGCAAGTAGGTCACAGTAGATCACGACCAGTTTCGACTAGGTCTTCTTCAAGTGAATTAATCTGGGAAAATTATAATGAATTAACAAAAGCATATAACATATCATATATAACATATTTGTGGGTATCTATAACTTTGGTACATAACAAGGAACCCATTTACTTAATAATAAATAAGTTGACAGTTCGAAGCCAGGGTCAGGGTGAGCTCCTGGCCTTTAGCCTGGCTTCGGTCTACCTAGTGGTTCGAAAGCTAAATATCAGTAGATAAATAAGTACCGTTTAAAAGTAGGGAGGTATTTTAAGGCACCTAGAAAAATGTTGGCGATTCAATTAAAAGGAGTCTATAAACCAGGCATGGGCAAACTTCGGCCCTCCGGGTGTTTTGGATTTCAACTCCCACAATTCCTAACAGCCTACCGGCTGTTAGGAATTGTGAGAGTTGAAGTCCAAAACACCCGGAGGGCCCAAGTTTGCCCATGCCTGGTGTAGACGCACTCCAAGAACTGTATCAAATCTATAGAACTGAGGATTGCTTTTTCCATCTGTTTTGGCTTCGGGATCCCGTGGCGGCAGAAAAAGCCAGAGGGCAGTCGGCACCGTATTCGAAATCCATTCAGTTTGTTTTCCTGGGGAACCAAGAAGGTAGGTCCAAGTAGCTTAGAAACGTAGTCAAAGCAAACGTAGCCTCTGCTCTTTCTTCCCTTTTCTATCTGTATTTGCCTTACATTTCCAACCTCTGCATATGCCCAATTCAGATCCCATGTTTACCTCTACTTTGCAGTTTACTTACTTACTTACTTACAGTAGTTATATTCCGCCTTTCTCACCCCGAAGGGACTCAGGGCGGATCACATTATATACATATAGGGCAAACATTCAATGCCCATATAGAACCGAGACAGAGACAGACGCAGAGGCAATTTAACCTTCTCCTGAGGGGATGTTTGATTCTGGCCACGGCGGGAGCAGCTGCTTCATCATCCACTGTGATGGCACTTCCTCATTCCAACGTCGTAAATTAGTTTAAATTTACTTGTGTGTTTTTGTATACCGTATACTGTATGCTGGTTTTATATCTGTAAGCCTCCCCGAGTCCCTCTGGGGAGATGGTGGCGGGGTACAAAAATAAAATTATTATTATTATTATTATTATTATTATTATTGACACAACGACATTGTATGACACAGCAAACAAGATAGACATGCTGGACTTCACACCACAAAATCACAAGTCGAACACCTCCCAAGTGTCTAGGACTGTGTGATGTATTTTCGGATGATGTGTGCAGATCCCAGTAGGGTGGCCTTTTGCAGTTGGCAGATCGTGATTTTGTCAATGTCTATTGTTTCCAAATGCCGGCTGAGATCTTTTGGGACAGCACCCAGTTATTATTATTATTATTATTATTATTATTATTATTATTATTATTATTATTATTATTAGTTAAATATGCCTCCCCACTTTATAAGTGGTACCTAAATTTCCTACTTGATAGATGCAACTATCTTTTGGGTTGCCAGGTCAGCAACGAGCAGGGGCTATTTTTTATTTTTTAATTGACGGGTGCTCACCCCGCCACGGGCTGGCCTCGAACTCATGACCTCATGGTCTGAGTGATTTATTGCAGCAGGCTGCTCACCAGCCTGTGCCACAGCCCAGCGCAGGCTGGTGAGTTCTTACCCCCATTCCAAGCCAATGATGAGTCCAACCTTTCATCAGAGCTGGCAACAACAATTGCTAGGCAAAATGGTTTCCTTGAAACTCAATGGTCTTGCTGCCTTGGGGACTCATTGGGGTTCGTCTGGGACGAGACATCAGTTGGGGACAAAGAAAGAATTAATAGAAATAGAAATGTTTCATACAAACACCACTTTAGTCAGTTATGTTGACCTGTCCAGTTTGCTTGAGATGCATCATTGGTGGAGTTCAGTGTGCTCTCCGACTGCAGAGTAAACTAAAACTCCCACCATGGTGAGAGTAGGTTGAGTTGGTCATGGGGTTCTTTGTGCCAAGTTTGGTCCAGATCTATTGTCGATGGGGGTCACAGTGCTCTCTGGATGGAGGTGAACTACAACTCCTATAAATCAAGATCAATTCTCCCCAATTCTTCCCAAATCATGGGGGTCCCGTGTGCCAAATTTGTTCCAGATCCATTGCTGGTGCGGGTCCCAAACCGTAGAACCATGGAATCTTATATTCAAACGTTTATTGTTTTTGGAAAGATATCTGGAACAAACTCTGTTGAATGTTGTTGTGTGCTGTTTCTTAATCCCTTCTGACTTATGGCATATTTAAGTAAAACCTCTTATAAAGTTTTCTTGGAGATGGTTGGCCATATGACAATATGCTTCTATGCCTTCCATTGTCCTAGTGCGTGTCAACTTGGGATTGACAGCATATCTCCATTCGATTGCCACTCTTGTTGTGGTTTTTTTTTTAAATAAAATGCATATGCTCACTCTTTAGGTTTGAGAACACACCCAAAACAGCCTTCTCTCCTCCATTCGCCTCCAAGCCCTTTTATTCCTTGCCTGTATTGAAGTGTGTTTTGCTGGGTGACGGCACAGGTATAAAAAAAAATATCTTGGCAATATGCTCCGAAAAGACTGCCAACTCTTTGAATTAGAGGCGAGACCCCCTTTGCAAAGCTCTTGGGGACAACGTTGGGTCGATGGAGCCAGATGAGGCGCTAATGAAAAGATGATTGAAAGGGTCTCGTCCCTTCCTTCATTTGCAAGTCAAGGAGGGAAAGAGACAGAGACAGAGATTTATTTTAACTCTTGCCTTGGCTTTGGAAGGATACCCTGAGATGGGAAAGTAGATTGTATCTATCAGCCATCCGAGTTCATAGTTCCATTGAGTCCCTGCATCCAAACCAGAGGTGCATTTACATTGGAGAATTAAAGTAGCTTAGCTCTACTTTAACTGCCTTTGCTCAGTGCTATGGAATTCTGGGAGTTGTAGTTTTACAAAGCCCTGAGCCTTCTCTGGCCAAGAGTGTTGGTACCTCAACAAACTACAACTTTGAGGATTCTATAGCATTGAGCCATGGCGGCTAAAGTGGTGCCAAACAGCATTAATTCTAGATGCGACCCAGATCTCAATACAAATTCACTGGAGTAGTGTGCAATACATGTCTCGATATGATGCCACATGAACTTTGAATGTATATTGTAGTTGTTTTTTCTCAATTTGTTTATTTTATTATGCTTATCTTTATTGTGATGTACTCTGATGTTTGTTTATGTGATTTTAATATGATGTAAGTCGCTTTGGGTCCTGAGAGGGAGAAAAGTGGGATATAAATAAAGATATATTATTATTGTTGTTGTTATTATTATTATTATTATTATTATTAATATTAATATTATTATTTATTGGAGCCCCTGGTGGCACAGCATGTTAAAGTACTTAGCTGCTGAACTTGCGGACTGAAAGGTTGCAGGTTTGAATCTGGGGAGTGAGCACCTGCTGTTAGCCCCAGCTTCTGCCAACTTAGCAGTTCAAAAACATGCAAATGTGAGTAGATCAATAGGTACCGCTCCGGCGGGAAGGTAACAGCACTCCATGCAGTCAATACAGTGGCCACATGACATTGGAGGTGTCTACGGACAACGCCGCCTCTTCGGCTAAGAAATGGAGATGAGCACCAACCCCCAGAGTCGGACACAACTGGACTTAATGTCAGTGGAAAATTATTATTATTATTATTATTATTATTATTATTATTATTATTATTATTATTATTAGCTTTTACCCCCAAGGTTTAAATGAGCTATCCAAGGTACTGTACATATCAGAGAGGAATAAGTTTTAGTACCTTGGGAAATGTGGACTAGGAAAATCAGGTTAAAGAATTGTGCTTTTTCCAGTTACTTTGCCATTTGAACAGGCTTCAAGAGGGGTACCCTACACATTTTTTTGATTCCACTTTGCAGGTCAAGGAAGATCCGGCTGAACCCGGACAGCCTTCCATAACTTCGCCGACCAATGAGTGGCATCTGTCAAACCCCGAAAAGGAATCCATCACCATCACTTTGCACGGAGCCAAAAACCTGCCCTCCACCCGCAAGGGCAACGTCCCCAATCCGTATGTCGTGGTGTGAGTATCTTTCTCTTAGCCTTTTTCATAAAGATCAAGCCTAGAACTCCATCAAGGCTCAGCCAACATAGTCCTCGCTTAAGAGGAGTTGCAGGTCAATGTCTGTTGTGGATGATGGGAGCTCTGATCCAACACCATCTACCACCCCAACACTATTGTTGTGATCGTTGTTAAGTCATGTGCTTTCGGTTTTTCATTTATGTAAGTGTAGGTTTGACCTTTTAGGCTATTCAAATCGATGCATGATCTTGGTCTAGTTATAACCACATATACTTACGCAAGGCAATTTAGTTTCCAGTTCTTAGATTGATAACCTGGTTGTCTCTGATCTGTCAGGAACAAAAACAGCAGAGTTTCAGAAAGTGTTTCTTTTCAGTGCCCAAAAAAACATCTTCTCTTCCATAAAAGATCTTGTTTCTATATCATGGTCTCAAGAGATAAAAATAAAGTACATGGTGGTTGTGGTTTACTCACAACCTTCATGTATTCAGCATACAGGTACATAACTGGTCAATCTAGTTGCAGATCAGATTTGAAGTGGTTTCTCTATGCAGATAACACAAGGTATCTTTCTTATAATCAAGAGCAATATGAGTTTGCTCTTAACAGTCCATAGTCTACACGGCATCTGATGGAGTCTGTGCTCTAAGCAGTCTGAAGTCTAAAGCATTTCTTGTGTATTAAAATGGAGTCTCAGCTCAGAGTAGTCCCAGATCTCATTGTGTGATCTGCACCCCCTCCCACAACCTCAAGAAACATAGAGTAAAGGGAAAGCTGCATACCAAAACAGACATATATAATACTAGCTGTGCCCGGCCACGCGTTGCTGTGGCGTTGTCTGGTGGTGTTGGTGAGAAATTGTTGAGGTAGTGGTGGTATTGAATGTCTGTTCTATGGTTGTCTTTATGTTTAGTATGCACACTGAAGTGGATTATATGGCAGTGTGGACTCAAGATAATCCAGTGCAAAGCAGATAATATAAGATTCTAAATGGGTTATATAGCTGTGTGGAAGGGCCTTGAGTTTACACTGCCATATAATCCAGTTAAAATCTGATAATCTGTGCAAGAGGCCTAAGTGAGGCCTAACTATGCCTGTCCCCTGGGCTGACTAGGTTGCTAGGAGACCAAGTGGGTGGAGCTTAGCCTTCAAACTGGCAGCAATTGGATAAAAACTATTATTCCTCTCCCTGTAATTAGGACTTTATTTTTCTTTTCTTTTTTGTTGTATCAACCTAGAGCCGTGAATGATGGGTTGTGTTGTCAAATTTCGAGGTTGGGGGGCCTGTAGTTTTGTTGTTTTGTCCGCTGCCCTGATGCCATCACTCTTTTATATATATAGATAACTAGCTGTGCCTGGCCACGCTTTGCTGTGGCTTAATCTATTGGCCGTGTTGATTAGCATGTAATGGCCTTGTAGTTTAAAAGTCTGGCTGATAGTAGAAAGGGTTGGGCTGGATGGTCGTTAGAAAAAACTGCCGGTTTTGCCGTCCTCCTTTCCTCCCGTTGGCACATGGTGGGTTTTGCCCTCTTGCAAGGGTGGGTGCCGCTGAGTGCTCCGCGCAAGCGCAGATTTTTTTGTGTGTTTGTGGGGTTGTGTGGGCCATGGTTGTGTATCCGAATGTTGGTTTAGTCGTTTAAACCCAGCTGCAAAGGCATTGTGTTGTGTTGTTAATTTTCGTGGTTCTGGGTGTTGTAGTTTCTTTGTTTACTTTAAGGTAAAAACGGTCAAAAGCTTTATGTATATATAGCTAGATAAGCAAACAGAATCATATACAAAACAAATTACTGGTGGAGGTTTGAAGAAGGTTGCTATTTTCAACATGGATGTGCCGTTCTAAAAGAGTAATCCCCATTCAGTCAGAAAATTTTGTGCAAAATATACTCCCACATATGTAAAGTTGATTCCTAAACAAAGGAGGATTTACATTCCTAAATCAAAGGCCTAATATCTGCAAGGAGACAAATCCATACAATGAAACTTACAAGTTCTCCCGTATTTGCTTTCTGCCCTTGGAGGCGAGAAGAAACCGGCTGTGTCAACGGACTGGGGAAAAAGGGCAATGCTTTGAGCATTTTAAAAATTGGTGCGGAATAAATGAAATAGCACTGGGCCTTGTTGCCCAGAGTTGTGTTTAATAGATGCATCCTGGGACTCAATTATAGCCCGGCAACTATGGAAGGGATGCTTAATTGAAAGGGCATTTCTGAGTTGTTTTACTGTTTGAATTCTGAGCAGCTCTTTGCAAAGGACGGTGATGTTTTTGCAGAAAACATAGACCCTCCCCAATGTGCCAAAGAGATGCACAGTTTGCATAGACTCCATGCAAACAACACTCTGTCATTTTTTGGGTCTCAGGGAGTTCGATACGTTTCCTTGAAGTGTGTCAGAGTTTCCTTCTTTGGAGGTTCTTAAACACAGATTGTATGGCCGTCTGTTTGGAGGGCTTGAATCGTGTATTTCTGCGTTGCAGAATTGGATGGCTTTTAAGATCTCCTCCAGTTCTATGGTTCAAAATCGAATGATCTTTTTCTTTCCTCTGGACCATCTGTATTTCTGGACGTTTTGTGCAAATGTTATTGCCCTATGCAAGGGCCCCTCAATAAAAGTTTAATAATATTAGCTCTTCCATTTCTCCCAGATGTTGAGATGAATTTCTTATGATGCATTACCATTTCCCAGAACATACACACGGGGTTATTTGTTCCACCCGTGAGCGTGATTAAAACAGAAAAAGGGTTTCCAATGATTTAATCACATTGTTCTTTTATGGATAAATTAACGCCGTGATGCTTATTATATCCCGTACAAAGCAGTCAAACTCATCCCTGTCATTTCAGGCATACAAAAGATGGGAGTCATAGTGTAGCAGAATTCATCTTGCACTCAGCACCAGCTAGGAATCCAAAACTAGTTGTAAAACAATTTATTGAGAAAAGCACATATTAAAAAAATAAGAAATAAGTAAGGCAAAATCCAATAGGTAATCCAATAGGCGATGGGAAAAACAGCCAATAAGTAATAAGCCAAGTCAAAGTGACAATAGGAAAAACACTCCAAAGGTAATAATCCGAATAGTTCAGATCTGTTCCATAAACAAGCTACAGGAATACCAGAATCAAGACATGAGCATGAATCCAAGAGCCAGGCTATACAGATTTCCTAAACCATGAATCCACTAAGATATGAACTGGAAACAAGGCTCAAGATCCTCACTTTTAAGCAACGTTGCCTGATCTGAATTCTAAAGGAACAATTCTCTGATTTGAGGCCCACAAATCATGTCTGCTTGACTGCTTTGCCTGTGAGATCTCTCATGCTGTTGTGTCTCACAGAGTTGCTGTGATTTTTCTTAATTTGCTTTCTTCTTCTCTGAGATGAAGCCTGAGATTTTTGCTGACCGCAGGTGTGTTCTCAAGCAAACTTTCTCTCCCATCCAACTCCTTATCTGGGGTTGCTATGAGACGACTAGGTGAAAAGTCTTCGCCAGCTGGTGCATCTCCCTGTCAGCAGTTTCACTTTCAAGCCCATCACAGACAGGATCTAAACTCCACTCAGTTCCCTCATTTCCCTCATTGAAAAACCCATCCACTTTCCCAGGCTTTGGAACAGCAATCTCATCATCATCATCAGCTGGCTGAACCACAACATGTATTTTGGTGAGGCACTATCACTCTTTGGAAGAGAAGACTCAAGACCTGGAAAAGCTTTGGCTCCTAGGATTCCATAGCATTGAGTCAAGGATGCTTAAATGATGTCAAATTATATTAATTGTACAGTCCAGTTTCCAAAAAGGACCAAATGGTGCTATGGTTTGAAGAGAAGCTCAACTTCTTTCCAAGCATAGATCTTGTTTTATGGAGGATAAATTGGTACCAGCGGGAGGAATAGAAATGTTGGAGATGCCTCCATATCAGCCTTCAACAGCCCAAACGTCGAAGCTTTCTCCAGGGCAAGATCAAGCTACCCAGCTGTGTTTGGGAAGCCTCTGCAAAATGGCACAAAGTGATGGGGTACTTTGATTGACAGGCCGCTCTGTGCCCAGGCAAAGCTTATGCCCGGCGTGGGGTCTGCCCAAAGCATTTAGATTGTGTTGCTTTGCATAATGGATGTTGGCGTCAGATGAGCCAGAAAGAGGTGTGTACGCGAAGAGTTAGAGGCAGATGCGAAAGGCTGGTGTGGTGGTGTTGATTTGTTTCTCTTCAAAACCCCAAGTTGTTTCGACAGTGTGTACGAATCGATGTTTGCAAACAGACGAGGAGCCAAGCTGTGCCGCCAAAGCCGAAACAAAAACCGAAGAGGAACAAAGGAAGACAAGGAGGAAGAAAAGAAATGTTCCCTTTGAGCCGGAGCCAAAATGTATGCAAAGAAGAAGAAACAAATTAAGGGTGGAGCAGACAATGAGGAAAACGATGCTGCAGATTCATTTCGATTGAATGTAAAGCCTGAAAGTCAGCGGAACTCCTTTCAAGTTTGGACTGAAACACAGAGTGGATTCACGGACCCACTTGGAAACCACCAAGTGTCCATAACCTATGGTTTCGGATTTGGGATTGTGACGGCATTCCTTTGTCAGTAATTGTTGAAAGAAGAGCCGGAAGCAGCCACCAAGGCGGCATGACTGCCATTCTCCCAGCGGCTGTTCCCAATTTGTAGGCTTTGGTCTCTCCCTATTCTGCCATCTCCTTGATGCTCTAATTGAACCCAAATGGCTTCCTTTATAAGTTTAGCCAAAAGCTGAAGCTGGATTGAGGAGAAGAGGAGATGTGCTCCATCCCTGCACATTTCTTAGACTCAGGATGCTCATTCCTGGGCCTTTCTTTGTGCCTTGAGCAGCACCATGGTTGATAAAATAGTTTGTGCTACTTTGGAGGACAGAGAGTTGTAGAGTTATAGCAATCTTTAACATTTTGAAGGATATCCTATAGATGATGGAGCAAGGATTTGGATGGCCAGCATGATCTATTTCAATTCTATGATTCTATGATCCCGCTGCCCGAAGATTCAAGATTATTGCCTAGTGGATTCATCTCAAGGGATAAGGGATTCCAACTAACTTCTTGACAATGGAGTGATGGATTCCATCACATTAGGAAGAAGGTTGTGATGGTCAGAGCTGTTTGGTATAGGCTGTGTTGAGTGTTAGTGGAGTCTCCTTCTTTGGAGGTTTTTCAACAGAAGCTGGATGGCCATCTGTCAAGAAGACTTGGGAATGGGATTGGATTCAACTCTAGGATTCATTAGAGATCTCTAACCACTTCCTCCAGCAGACTAGAGTTCTTTCTCCCACCCTGGACCTTCCACAGATATATAAACCTCACTTGCCTAGTTTCCAACAGACCTCACAACCTTTGAGGATGCTTGCCACAGATGTGGGTGAAATGTCAGGAGTGAATGCTTCTGGAACATGGCCATACATCTCGAAAGACTCACAGCAACCCAATGATTCTGGCCATGAAAGCCTTTAACAACAAATCCCAGTTGTCAATCTCTTGGCATCGCTCCATTCCTAGAGAGCAGAGGGTCAGACTACATCACACTTGGGTATCCATTCTTGCAACAACTTTATGGTTCTCCTATCCTTTGCATTTCTCTCTCATTCTTTCTATTATGATGAAAATAACATGAAATGCCTGAATGGAGATGCACGGACTATCCCAACCCTGAAGGCAGAAGTGACATTCAAGTTGCGGAGAGCAACAGCCTGTGAGATTAAAACCAAGCGCAAACCAGAGCCTGTTGTCTCCTACCCTTTCCTCTCTGAAAACATAAAAGCAGACATGCATAGGAGGAAGCTCCCTCATAAGTGCAGTGCTAAGACAAAAACAAGGGTACATTTCTGGATTTATTCTTCTATCTCCTATATGTTTGTTTATTATAGTAACTCCAGTGCAATTATGCTCATCTTCCAACAGAAGTTGACCACAGTGTTGCGCTGAAGGACCTAGATGTTCTTTGAGAGGTTTTCTCTCCATTCAAAATTTTCTGAATATTTTCACGGCAATTCTTCACCCTTAGTCTCAGAAAATCTGTAACGAAATCCTACAAAATCCCGCTGTCTCTGTTCTGTATCAACTCCAAGCTCACTCCCTTCAACCCAGTGCCTCAAACCATCTCTACTTATGGAACCAGATCCATTTCCATAAAGCAATTATACCCAGATCTCCCCAGAGAGATGGAGACATCAGCAGCCTAAATGGTAACATGCTGGCTGCAGTTCAATCTCTCTCTCTCTCTCTCTCTCTCCCCCCCCCCCCCCCCCCCCACCAAAGCCTGGCTTCTTGACAGCTTTCCATCACTTTGTCGTCATGGCGATGGAAGGCGGGAGCAAAGCCAAAGGCCACTGAGGCAGGAGAGACAAGGGAGCAGGAGGTGCCGAAAGGCCTTGGTGAATAAGACACCACCGTCTCCATCAGGCATCCCTTGTTCTTTTCCGTAACCATGGCGAGGAAAGAAATTGCTTATTGTCTGCAATAATGTTGGCTTGATGTTCAAAAAGCGTGAAATATGGTGGAAAATGACATAAAAGCTTGGCATGTGGGTGTTAGCCTTGCAGAGGAAGCACCAGGTGTCTTCCATTCAGGAGGTGAAGCAAATCCATTACGGTTTTTATTCTGGGTTTTTCCCCAGTTAACTGATTGGGGAAACGAAGGAGCTCTCCAAGGTCCTGAACGGCATCTTTTGCTAGGACTGGATGCTATCCATGGTGTGAGCAGTTAGGACGACAAGGTTCTGCATTCTGCATTGTTCCTTTAAAGCTGCTTTGAGTCTCTTTTGGGAGAGATAAAGCAGGGTATAAATAAATATTATAACACTAAGTCGCCGGCACAGGTTTCAGTGAGATCAGATAATCTGAATATTATCGAGGATTCTTCGTATCCACAGTTCCAACACATTTCCTTTATTTATTAATTTTTTATTTACAGTATTTATATTACACACCTTTCAGGGAGGATTACAATGCACATATACATGGCAAACGTTCAATGCCATTATTAGACATACAACATATAGACAGACACAGAGGCAATTTAACATTTTTCCAGCTTCCAGCTTCATGAGGGTATGTTCGCTTCTGACCACAGGGGGAGCTGCTGCTTCATTGTTCACTTGTGACACCAAGTTCTTGATGGTAGTACTTCCTCATTCCTTTCTGCACCCTGCTGGCAGTTTTTATGGTGTCGTAAAATAACAGGAAACGTAAGCATTGGATCACCCACCACTGCCTTTTTCCCAGTCCACAAATTTCCGGGATCCGCGGTTCCTTCTACAGATCCCGTCTCAAAACTTGCATTCCATGTGCTGAGCTTAAATCAATATAATAATAATGATAATAATGAAAAACAACAGGAAAAACTCAGCCGCTATCAGGACCTCAAGATCGAACTTCAAAGACTCTGGCAGAAACCAGTGCAGGTGGTCCCAGTGGTGATGGGCACAGTGGGTGCCGAGCCAAAAGATCTCAGCCGGCATTTGGAAACAATAGACATTGACAAGATTACGATCTGCCAACTGCAAAAGGCCACCCTGCTGGGATCTGCACGCATCATCCGAAAATACATCACACAGTCCTAAACGCTTGGGAAGTGATCGACTTGTGATTTTGTGATACGAAATCCAGCATATCTATCTTGTTTGCTGTGACATAACAACAACAACAACAACAACAACAACAACAACAACAACACAGTCACACAGTCCTAAACGCTTGGGAAGTGTTCGACTTGTGATTTTGTGAAACAAAATCCAGCAAATCTATCTTGTTTGCTGTGTCAGACTATGTTGTTGTGTCAATAATAATAATAATAACAACAACAACAATAATAATAATGATAATAATAATTATGTTCCAGTTAAAACTAACCACTACATAAAAGTGCCATTGCCTTGCAGCAGCCACACTTGCTGGACACACAAACACACAACCAGCCTCCCAGTCTTCAAAGCTGCGTTTTTAGTGAAGTTGAAAATGACAAGTGGGAGGGATGGGTTGTCACTCAAAGACTAATTTCCATTAAATGGGCAACATTTAGTGTTTTCTGATGATAAAAACCCAGTTTTTGCAGCACTGAAATCGTCCCCATTTTCATATCGGTTTCTATTGTTACTTCCGTCTTGGATTGAAATGCTACGAGGCCAATTTATATGACAGAGATTTCAAAGCCACCCTGATACATTTTCCCACCTGAGCAGAAGTGATGGAGATGCGAGGATTGGTTCAACAAAAAGTAGTTTTCAATTGCATGATTGTTTGGTCTGACAAAATTCTCTCTCTTCCTTCAAGTCGTAAATGCTGAAGAGCTGAAACCATAACAAGGCGCCCTGAGCAATTGCCCCCCACGGGCTCCTGGTTTTCAATTACATTATGTCCCTTTTAATTCCTGCGCCTCTTAATTTTTATTCATCGCCAATTCGCGCACACCCGGCAACATTTGGCGGTAGTAAACGTTGGCTCCGTGCATCTGTTCGCAGCTCACGGAGATGAAGAACGAGTTTCCGGCTGGAGCTTGCCATATTGTCTTTTCCGATGGGGAATTTGGAGAGAAAACATGGAGATGACCTTCTACTGAAATGGTCATGAGAAGAAGACAAAGGAGGCTCTGGGAGGAATTCTATGGCAAACACAAACTGTATTAGTCAAGGTGAAGTCTTAGATGACCAAGTAGAGACTATTCTACGAGGGTTGAATGAAAAGCAATGCCTCCACCTTTGTAACTCCTCAACATATGGCAGTACTGGTTTGTGGCAGGTCCTGGCCTGTTCAGGAGACTCTCCTCTACAGTTAGTTCCATTTGGCGGGAAGCCTTAGCATTGAACGGTTGTGTTGTTAAAGTGCGAAGTATGGAACCCTCTGCAGACAGTTCCATTTGGTGGGAAGCCTTAGCATTGAACGGTTGTGTTGTTAAAGTGTGAAGTATGAAACCCTGCACAGATGGGGAAGCCTTAGCATTGAATGGTTGTGTTTTTAAAGTGCGAAGTATGGAACCCTCCGCAGACACTTCCATTTGGCGGGAAGCCTTAGCATTGAACGGTTGTGTTGTTAAAGTGTGAAGTATGGAACCCTGCACAGACAGTTCCATTTGGCGGGAAGCCTTAGCATTGAACGGTTGTGTTGTTAAAGTGCGAAGTATGGAACCCTCCGCAGACACTTCCATTTGGTGGGAAGCCTTAGCATTGAACGGTTGTGTTGTTAAAGTGTGAAGTATGGAACCCTGCACAGACAGTTCCATTTGGCGGGAAGCCTTAGCATTGAACGGTTGTGTTGTTAAAGTGCGAAGTACGGAACCCTCCGCAGACAGTTCCATTTGGCGGGAAGCCTTAGCATTGAACGGTTGTGTTGTTAAAGTGTGAAGTACGGAACCCTCCGCAGACAGTTCCATTTGGCGGGAAGCCTTAGCATTGAACGGTTGTGTTGTTAAAGTGCGAAGTACGGAACCCTCCGCAGACAGTTCCATTTGGCGGGAAGCCTTAGCATTGAACGGTTGTGTTGTTAAAGTGCGAAGTATGGAACCCTGCGCAGACAGTTCCATTTGGCGGGAAGCCTTAGCATTGAACGGTTGTGTTGTTAAAGTGCGAAGTATGGAACCCTGCGCAGACAGTTCCATTTGGCGGGAAGCCTTAGCATTGAACGGTTGTGTTGTTAAAGTGCGAAGTATGGAACCCTGCGCAGACACTTCCATTTGGCGGGAAGCCTTAGCATTGAACGGTTGTGTTGTTAAAGTGCGAAGTATGGAACCCTGCACAGACAGTTCCATTTGGCGGGAAGCCTTAGCATTGAACGGTTGTGTTGTTAAAGTGCGAAGTATGGAACCCTGCGCAGACACTTCCATTTGGCGGGAAGCCTTAGCATTGAACGGTTGTGTTGTTAAAGTGCGAAGTACGGAACCCTGCGCAGACAGTTCCATTTGGCGGGAAGCCTTAGCATTGAACGGTTGTGTTGTTAAAGTGCGAAGTATGGAACTCTGCACAGACAGTTGGTCAATGTGACTTAAGCAACATGCAGTCATTGAATTCTTGACAGCAGAAGGTGTCACCCCAAAGGAGAGTCATCAGAGAATGCAAACTGTTTACGGTGATTGTGTTGATGTGAGTCCTGTGTGTCGTTGGGCAACTAAGTTTAAAGATGTTGAAGTGGGAACATCTGACTTGCATGACAAACAAAGAGTTGGATGTCCCATGACAGCAACCACTGAGTTTCACAAGCAAAACGTTGACAAATTGATTCAGGACGATCGTCGTATCAGTCAGAGAGAAATTTCAAGCATAATTGTCATTTCACAAGAACGTGTGGGTCACATTATTGCTTTGCTTGGCTATTGGAAGATCTGTGCACGATGGGTCCTGTGAGACGCCGGTTGCAGAAACAGAGTGTCGACTTCTGCCGTGACTGCTTAATTGTTGGTAGAAATGTATCCAATTGTTTGGTGATTATGTGGGAAAGTGAATAGTGGTCGTTAAAGAGTACATTCTAAGGATTATTTCTTTATTTGATTTATTAAAATATTTATTTATTTATTTACAGTATTTATATTCCGCCCTTCTCACCCCGAAAGGGACTCAGGGCGGATCACATTATATACATATAGGGCAAACATTCAATGCCCATATACACATAGAACCGAGACAGAGACAGACGCAGAGGCAATTTAACCTTCTCCTGAGGGGATGTTCGATTCTGGCCACAGGGGGGAGCAGCTGCCTCATCATCCACTGTGATGGCACGTCCTCATTCCAATGTCGTAAATTAATAATAATAATAATAATAATAATAATAATAATAATAATAATAATAACAACAACTTTATTTTTATACCCCGCCTCTATCTCCCCAAAGGGGACTCAGGGCGTCTTACATGGGGCCAAGCCCGAATAAAAACAATAGCAATATAAAACACAACAATAGATAAAAAAAGTGCACAATTATAAAATTTAAACATTAGCCAAGAAAAACAAATGACAAGAGCTAATAAAAACATGGATTAAAATGGATAGGTTATAAAAGTAGACTGGGTAAGGTGCACCATATAAATATTGTAAACACGAGGTGACTGATAAAGTGCTGCAAATTCTTGTAAGTGCAAATTGGGATAGGAATAGACCCTGTGTCTTTAGTTAAATTTAAAATTAGTTAAATTTGCCTCCCCACTTTATAAGTGGTACCTTATTTCCTACTTGAGAGATGCAACTATCTTTTGGGTTGCTAGGTCAGCAACGAGCAGGGGCTATTTTTTTATTTTTTAATTGATGAGTGCTCACCCCACCACGGGCTGGCCTCGAACTCATGACCTCATGGTCAGAGTGATTTATTGCAGCAGGCTGCTCACCAGCCTGCGCCACAGCTTCCAAACCCAAGTAACGAAGGTGGAGGCATGACTTTTCATTCAACCCTCGTAGGTCCTGAGACACAAAGACTAGGGATTCTTTGACCACATTGTCCATCATCCTCAACACCGGTCATATTGGCTTGGTTGGCTGCAAGCTGGAGTCCATAAACACCCACAAACACCTACAAAAATACTAGAGAAGATATATTTTGTTGGATATGTGCAGGAGGGATTGTATTATACAGTTCCTTTCTTTTGGTGTTGTTAGGACCAAACAGCTGGAATCCTTCCTTCCCTGCTGTTTGCTCCCATCCTTTCTTGGCCAAATGCAACACATCGATTGCACAAATAGTGTTGGAGTGGAAATGGAATTGCAAAGCTACGTTTTCTCTCCTCGTCCCCCATCCTGTTCTTGCCGAGATGCAGAAAAATAAGCGAGGCAGGAGGCCACCTGCTTCTCCGAACCTTGCTCTGATAGGTTGGCTCCTTCTCTGCAAAGCAAACAAAAGGAAATTCAAGGTCTCCGTAATGCTCGACGAATAGTTTTGCCATGAAAGCTTCCATTGTCCCAGGCATCCTTTGGGTTTTTGCACACTTAGCAAGGAGTGGCATTGAGCTTTGGAGACAAATGGAAAGCACAAATGTACGTATTCTGTACCATAGAACAATTGAGGTTTGAAATGTTGTTACGTACGATGCCATTTCTCTGCATGCAAATCTCTCCGATGGCATTAATTTCCTGTAACGAAATGACCATGAAATGTACAGCTTTGGTGTGGTTTTTAATGTATGTGCTAAAAAGTCCAGAAAATCAATGGGTTTTGATCAAAAACAGTCTCTGAAAGCCCATCTATATATATATAAGGGTAATGAAATTTCGGCCTAGGGCAAAACAACAAAACTGCACATCCCAGAAACACTAAACTTGGCAGCACAACCCTTCATCCATGCCTCTACGTTCATACAACAAAAAGAAAAGAAAAATACAGTCCTAATTAGAGGGAGATGAATAATTGTTTTTATCCAATTGCTACCAGTTAGAAGGCTAAGCTCTGCCCACTTGGTCTCCTAGCAACCCACTCAGCCCAGGGGACAAGCAGGGTTAGGCCTCACTTAGGCCTCTTCCCCACTGCCTATAAAATACAGATTATCTGATTTTAACTGGATTATATGGCAGGTCCTTCCACACAACTATATAACCCATTTATAATCTTATATTATCTGCTTTGCACTGGATTATCTTGACTCCACACTGCCATATAATCCACTTCAGTGTGCATTTTATACAGCTGTGTAGAAGGGGCCTCATATAATCCAGTTCTAAGCAGATAATATAAGATACTTTCTTTCCCATACCACCATACTTTGCCACAGCAACGCGTGGCCGGGCACAGCTAGTCTATATATATAAAAGAGTAATGACATTTCGGCCTAGGACAAAACAACAAAACTACACATCCCAGAAACACTAAACTTGGCAGCACAACCCCTCATCCATGCCTCTACGTTCATACAACAAACAACTCCAGCTACTCCAGAAAACGGCCACACTTTGAGACTGCAAGGCTATTCACTGCTACTCCAACTGGCCAACAAAGGATTCTCATAAGCCACAGCAATGCGTGGCCGGCCAAAGCTAGTTCTCATCTAAATGAGATCCTGGGTGCATCTATATTGTAGAATTAATGCAGTTTGATGCTACTTTAATTGCTTTGTCTTAATAGTAAGGAATCCTGGGACTCATAATTTGTCTGAGGCACCAGCACAGGTTGGCTGAACATCTTGTAAAACTACAACTCCCAAGATTCAATCGCATCAAGTCTATGCAGTAAATGCATCCCTATCTCCAGACCTTGGCATAATGATTTTTGGGGACTTCAACACCCAGTATCCCCCAATTGCCAAAGTATTGCCTAGCTCAACTCGCTCCTGTTTCTGTGTCAAACTGCATATAGAAGTAGCATATTGTGAGATTCAGGGCCTTGGAGTACAAATAAAGGACAAATAAACCCTAAGCTCTGCCCATTTTTACCATTTGTGATATGAACATTTGTGGTGGGTTTCAGAACTGGGTTGCTGTGAGTTTTCCATGTTCCAGAAGCACTCTCTCCTGACATTTCACACACATCTAGGATGCCTGCCATAGATGTGGGCAAAACGTCAGGAGAGAATGCTTCCGGAACATGGCCATACAGCCTGGAAAACACACAACAACCTCTGAGGATGCCTGCCATAGAGGTAGGCGAAACGTCAGGAGAGAATGCTTCCGGAACATGGCCATACAGCCAGGAAAACACACAACAACCTCTGAGGATGCCTGCCACAGAGGTGGGCGAAATGTCAGGAGAGAATGCTTCCGGAACATGGCCAGACAGCCTGGAAAACACACAACGACCTCTGAGGATGCCTGCCATAGATGTGGGCGAAACGTCAGGAGAGAATGCTTCCGGAACATGGCCATACAGCCCAGGAAAACACACAACAACCTCTGAGGATGCCTGCCATAGATGTGGGCGAAACGTCAGGAGAGAATGCTTCCGGAACATGGCCATACAGCCTGGAAAACACACAACAACCTCTGAGGATGCCTGCCATGGATGTGGGCGAAACGTCAGGAGAGAATGCTTCCGGAACATGGCCATACAGCCCAGGAAAACACACAACAACCTCTGAGGATGCTTGCCATAGAGGTGGGCGAAACGTCAGGAGGGAATGCTTCCGGAACATGGCCAGACAGCCTGGAAAACACACAACAACCTCTGAGGATGCCTGCCATGGATGTGGGCGAAACGTCAGGAGAGAATGCTTCCGGAACATAGCCAGACAGCCTGGAAAACACACAACAACCTCTGAGGATGCCTGCCATAGATGTGGGTGAAACGTCAGGAGAGAATGCTTCTGGAACATGGCCAGACAGCCCAGGAAATTCACAGCAATCCACTGATTCTGGCCATGGAATCCTTCAACACATTGAATATCTCTACTGTTTCCATTCACGTCTATTGGCTTTTCTTCTCTCAGTTGCCTTTGTTATGAAATCTTTGGCCTTGTTGGACAACGAGTGCTGGTGCCTCACCAAACTACAAATTCCAGGGCTCCATAATATTGAGCCATGGAAATTAATGCTGTATCCAACTGCTCTCATTCTAGATGCATCCTCAGTTCTTCAGTATTTGCAGCTTCACTGCTACAGGCTTTTTAGGGCTAGAATTAGATCAGTGGTATTTTTTTCCCCATGTTGCCATAAGAGTTTTATTTTGAGATTTTGGCTGGTGCTTTCTCTGTTCTTTTCGAGACGACAAGGTCACCAGAAGCAGGCAACAACATCCATGCTGATTTCCCATTTCGCAGCTCCTCTCCCCGGCTTGGCTTTCCTTCGGAGAGCAGTTTGATGCCGGCCAAGTGTTGCTGTTGTGCGGTCATGCGTGTGCAGCCCAGGCGGAGATGCTCTGCGGCTCAGTCGCAAAGAGACAGGCAAAAAAAGGAAAGTAGGTCACCGTGGCAGCAGGCCGAGAGAGGTTTGGACTTACGGTGCCTGCCCAGGGAAGAGAGCTTGGCCGCTCAATGCCCTTCAGGCGGGTTTATGTACGAGAGCGAATCAAAAATTAACTTCTCCATCATCATAAAAACATTATGGATGAACCTATAACAGCACAAGTTGCTACAGATCATGGATCATGACGATGGAGTCATTACTTTTTGACTCATCCTCATATTTTATTTAACCTTTTAAAAATCTTAAGGATTGCCTGGGATAATAATAATAATAATAATAATAATAATAATAATAATAATAATAATAATAATAATAAACTTTATTTATACCCCGCCACCATCTCCCCAATGGGGACTCGGGGCGGCTTACATGGGGCCATGCCCAGAACAATACAATATAACGGAATATAAAAAGAACAACAAATCATAACATATTGAACAATACAATAAATGATAATATTCATTGGATGTAGTTTCTTGGTCACCGCTTTAACTGCTCTACCTCAATGCTACAGAGATTTGGGATTTGTAGTTTGGCACTGGCGCTCTTTGATGGGGAAAGTTAAAGTGTTAAAGCACTGAGCTGCTGAACTTGCAAACCGAAAGGTCACAGGTTCTAATCCAGGGAGCAGAGTGAGTGCCCCATGTTAGCCCTAGCTTCTGCCAACCTAGCAGTTTGAAAACATGCAAATGTGAGTAGATCTATAGGTACTGCTCCGGTGGGAAGATAACGGCACTCCATTCAGTCATGCCAGTGGCCCCATGACCTTGGAGGTGTCTATGGACAATGCCGGCTCTTCGGCTTAGAAGTGGAGATGAGCACCAACTTCCAGAGTGTGAGTAGATCAATAGGTACTGCTCTGATGGGAAGGGAACAGTGCTCCATGCAGTCATGCCAGTGGCCACATGACCTTGGAGGTGTCTACGGACAATGCCAGCTCTTCGGCTTAGAAATGGAGATGAGCACCAACCTCCAGAGTGTGAGTAGATCAATAGGTACTGCTCCGGTGGGAAGGGAACAGCGCTCCATGCAGTCATGCCAGTGGCCACATGACCTTGGAGGTGTCTACGGACAATGCCAGCTCTTCGGCTTAGAAATGGAGATGAGCACCAACCTCCAGAGTGTGAGTAGATCAATAGGTACTGCTCCGGTGGGAAGGGAACAGCGCTCCATGCAGTCATGCCAGTGGCCACATGACCATGGAGGTGTCTACGGACAATGCCGGTTCTTCGGCTTGGAAATAGAGATGAGCCCCAACCCCCAGTCGGACACGACTGGACTTAATGTCAGGTGAAAACTTTTACCTTTACTTTAAAACTACAACTCCCTTGATTCCATATCTTTGAGGCATGGAAGTTTAGAGGTCAATGGACCCTTGGAGGATGGATATCTCTGTAGGTTTTTAAACAGAGACTGGATTGACATCTTTCAGGAGTGCTTTTGTTGTGCTTCCCTGCTAAGCAGCATGGGGTTAGACTAGATAGTCTTGGTGGCTCCATCCAACTCTGTGATGCTATGAATAAATACGGTATTTTAAAAGAAGTAGAAGACTGATTAGGTAAAGGTAAAGATTTTCCCCTGATGTTAAGTCCAGTCGTGTCCGACTCTGGGGTTGGTGCTCATCTCCATTTCTGAGCCGAAGAGCCGGCGTTGTCCATAGACACCTCCAAGGTTATGCGGCTGGCATGACTGCACGGAGTGCTGTTACCTTCCCGCCAGAGCGGTACTTATTGATCTACTCACATTTGCATGTTTTCAAACTGCTAGGTTGGCAGAAGCTGGGCCAGATCAAACTGCTCTCCAAAGGAAAGCCAAGCCGGGGAGTGGGATTCGAACCTGCAACCTTTCGGTCTGCAAATTGAGCAGCTCAGTGCTTTAACACGCTGCACTACCGGGAGCTCCTGAAGTATTAGTAGGAGTACTGAAAGGTTTCTTATATTTTTTCTTCATTTGTTGCCAAAGATGGGTAATTTGTCACAACCTGGAATGCCTTGGAGTAAGTGCCAATATTTGTTTACAATTTGAGTAATGTGTTTAGAATGGGCAGAAAGATTATGTATCCAGGGATTTGGTTTTTAGGTGGTTTTGAATTGTATTTTCGCCATATTTCCAGAGGTAAAGGAGTTGGAAAACGGCCTGCTTTTTCGTCGTTCCACTTCTGCTCTCCAAGTCAAGTGGGCACAGCAAGCGATATTGGCCATTGTGTTCCACGCGTTGCAAATTATAGCCTTGCCGTTCGGTTTCCCCGCACCCTTCCAACATGACGATCAAAGAAAGTCAATACGCTCAGAGCATTTGGGTGCCTTTCGGTGCCTTCGCCTTTGATTCGGGGGCAGAAGAAATGGAATTTCTGAGCAGGCCCTATTGACCGTGGCCTGCAGCTCGCCCAATACGTGTGCGTTTGCTTTAAAGTTCAGGAGCACTTGCTGCAGGGAGCTTGGCGATACTTCTGGCGAGCTGCCATCCTTGCCCTCCCTTCACAAAGCATGCTTTTATCCATTATTGATGCTTTGGTGGTCCGGCAGGCACTATCAGAGGGGGATAGGAAGGGAGTGAGCTTATTTATTCTTGCATTTCTTTTCCTAGAAGGTAGAGATGCTGGCTGAGCGAAGAGAAGGCCAATTACGAGCCCAAACGCCGGCAGCTACATTTAAGAGGAAAAGGCAAGCAAACCTAAAGGGAGGACGGAGAAGGAGAAGATTCGTAGTCTAGTCCCCCCCCCCCCCAATTAACACAAAGCAAAGTCTCCATTAAACCAGCCTGTGATTGGGACAGTGGTGGTTGGTTGGGGATGGAGAAGAGGCACACGGTCATTAAATTTTCATCATCGGCTGGTCTCTCCGAGAAGAGACTCAGGGATGAGAGCGCCTTGGGAGGAGAAGGAGGATGCAGGGGGGCTGGAGAGGGTTTGAAAAGCCGAATAGCCCCCCAGCATCAGCTGGGAATATCTCAAGGACGAGCTCTCATCCATTCCTAGGAAAGGGACTGCTCCGCCATCTGCTAGCAAAACCTCTGCTAAGAAAGCAGAAAGCAGCGTGGCCTTGAGACTACCAGCTGGGACCTGGTTTGTTTGGTCTTGTTCATTTCTTTGTTTGACGGGGAAGGTTCAATACCTTATAAAACTACAACAACAACAACTAATAATAATAATAATAATAATAATAATAATAATAATAATAATAATAATCCTTGCAGCCCAGGAGCAAGCCATCAGAACAAATGCAATTAAGGCCAAGATTGAAAAATCAGCTGATGACCCAAAAGGCAGACTGTGCAAGGAAACCGACAAAACCATTGATCATATCCTCAGCTGCTGTAAGAAAATCGCACAGACAGACTACAAACAGAGGCACAACTATGTGGCCCAAATGATTCATTGGAACTTATGCCTCAAGTACCACCTCCCAGCAGCAAAGAACTGGTGGGATCACAAACCTGCAAAAGTATTGGAAAATGAGCACGCAGAGATACTGTGGGACTTCCGAATCCAGACTGACAAAGTTCTGGAACACAACACACCAGACATCACAGTTGTGGAAAGATCTTGTGGAAGTTGTGGAAAGAACTTTGTCAGTCTGGATTCGGAAGTCCCACAGTATCTTTGCGTGCTCATTTTCCAATACTTTTGCAGGTTTGTGATCCCACCAGTTCTTTACTTTATTACTATTATTTGTTGTTGTTGTTGTTGTTGTTGTTGTTGTATCGGGGCTTCCGAATCCAGGCTGACAAAGTTCTGGAACACAACACACCAGACCTCACAGTCTTGGGGACCACTGGTGGTCCATGGACCACAGGTTGGAAACCACTGCTATACAGCATTGAACCATGTGTTCAAAGTGGTGCCAAGCTGCATTCATTCTACAATGTAGATGGCCTCCAAATCTATCATGAATGTGGTGTATTTTCTTAGCCATATTGGAATTGTCCTGTCTGAATGGTTCATAGTTACCTTCAGTTTATTTAATATTTTTAAAAAAGGTAAAGGTTTCCCCTGACGTTAAGTCCAGTCGTGTCCGACTCTGGGGGTTGGGGCTCATCTCCATTTCTAAGCCAAAGAGCCGGCGTTGTCCGTAGACACCTCCAAGGTCATGTGGCCATTGCAATGACTGCATGGAGTGCCGTTACCTTCCCACCGGAGCGGTACCTATTGATCTACTCACATTTGCATGTTTTCGAACTGCTAGGTTGGCAGGAGCTGGAGCAACAGTGGGCACTCATTCTGCTCCCGGGATTTGAACCTGGGACCTTTCGGTCTGCAAGTTCAGCAGCTCAGTGCTTTAACACACTTCGCCACCGGGGCTCCTTGTAATATTTAATATTTACTTACCACTATTTGCAAATTTCCTGAAGAAGAATGTATTTACTATAAGAGTAGTTTGGCGGTGGAAGGGGCGGTGGTGGAGCTGCTTTCCGAAGCAGCATTTTTCTCGGTTGTTTCTGATGTTTGGCACTCCGGCGGCGTGGATCTACAAAGCCGAGGAAATTGCCTGCGGCGAGACACACCCCGAGCAACGGTGGGCGTTTGGTCTCATTGTGATGCTTGCAGTGGGAAGGTGTCAGCCGCCGTGGCCCCTTTTTGTGTCCCACTCCTCTAAACCATGCGGCGCCTACGAAAGATATAATTTCTGATCTACTTCGGTGGCGGTAATTGCCCCATTTTTAGACATTGTTATAGACTGAGCAAAGGGAGGGTGCAAGGGGGGGGAGATACTAACATAAATGCGATAATTATGGAAAAGCTATAGTTCTGTAAATGCTAGCAGCTTGGCAATTAACACTTGAGCTCCTCGGAATGGTGTGATTTGCAAACGCTCCTCGATGGAGGCCCTTAACACCTTCCCTCCCTCTCTTTCTCTCTCGTTCTTTCTCTCTCTCCCTTCCTCCATCCCTGCTGCCTGCCCTCTTCATCCTTCCTTTGGGGAATTTGCCTTTGGGTACGTGATAATAGGTATTCATAGAACCGGATAGCAACACGCATAATGAGGCCCGTCTCTGGGGACGTAGTTTGGAGAATGAAGTGTAAATGATGGAATTGATTATCTGGATCGATTGAAGAGATCCAAATTTGAAAGGCGGTTGTCACCGGGCAAGGGGAAAGCAGGTAAAATATAGATGTTTCCCAGTTGAGCTACGAATTTCCCATTGGGTTGGGTAGGACTGGAATATCAATTCTAGGGATGAGCCTTGAAACCGAGACTACAAACAATAACTTCGACCAACCGATCTACCAAGCTTCAGCACTGCTTTCTGTCCAGGGCGCTTCCATACAGCCATATAACACAGTATCGAGGCAGAAAATCCCCCAGTATCTGCTTTGAACTGGGTTATCTGAGTCCACACTACAATATACGAGCCGGGCTTTTAGTGGCCAGCTGCAATAAATCACTACTGACCGAGAGATCATGAGTTCGAAGCCAGCCCGGATAGGATCGAGCTCCCGACCATTAATAGCCTAGCTCGTTGTTGACCTAAGCAACTCAAAAGACAGTTGCATCTGTCGAGTAGGAAATTTAGGTACTGCTTTATGTGGGGAGGCTAATTTAACTAATTTACGACACTATAAAAATGTCCAGCAGTGTGTGAAAAGGAATGAGGAAGTACTCCATCAAGGACTTGGTGTCACAAATGGACGATGAAGTGGCAGTTCACCCTGTGGCCAGATTCGAGCATACCCTCATGAAGCCGGAAGCTGGAAAATGTTAAATTGCCTTTGGGTCTGTATGTTGTATGTCTAATAGCATCAAATGTTTGCCATGTACATTGTGATCTGGCCTGAGTCCCCTTCAGGGTACTTGATAGGAGCCGTGGTGGTGCAATGAGTTTGCTCAGATCTTTCAGTCTCAAGACTTCCATAATGGAGTCTATCCACCTGGAACGCAGCCTTCTCATTTTCCTACTGCCGTCGATCTTATTAAACTTTACTGTCTTTTCTAGTGAGGCATCTTTTTCTCATGATGTGTCCAAAGTACGGCAGTCTCTGTTGCGTCATCTAGAGCTCAATTTAGAAGCAAATGTTCTCTCACCTCTTGGCCAAAACCCAAAGCAAGGTACCATGCTGGGCTTCATCTTGCACCTTACGCAATCCATTACTCAACAACGACATAATCCCACTAAATCGCAAACATTGCCCGGCTAAATCCAAGGTTCTTTGGAATGGTGTACACAGAGTTCCTTTTTTCCCCCCAACCCGAGACCCATAAGCCATCTTAATGAAACCATGAATAAAAAGCATCTTTGAAAAGTCAGCTTTATTCCCCCATTTTTTCCACCTCCTTCTCACCTTGTTGCCTCATGAGATCCAGGGATTTATAACGCTATGTAACACGATTTTCATTCCTGGGTTGTAAATGTCATTTCCTAACATAAAATTTTACAAATTGTGTTATATAGTGTAATCCAGGCATGGGCAAACTTGGGCCCTCCAGGTGTTTTGGACTTCAACGACATCCTTCCATATATGGACGATTGGCTCATAGCAACAGGCATGGGCAAACTTTGGCCGGTAGGCTGTTAGGAATTGTGAGAGTTGAAGTCCAAAACACCTGAGTCTCCTGCTGGGCCATACGGGACAATACAAGCCTTCAGGTAGCTTGGACTCAAGTTGTCTGTAGGACTCATGTTTCCTTTGTGTCTCCATTTCTAGCAAAACTAGCTCCGATGAAGAGAACAAACAGGCAAAGCCAGACCTGAGAACTGAGTCTCCAAGGCTCAAATGGTATCAAACCATATTCATTCTGCAGTGTAGATGCACCCAAAGCCCTGCTGGGTCACACGGGACAATACGAGTCTTCAGATAGCCTGGACTCAAGTTGTCTGCAGGACTCATGTTTCCTTTGTGTCTCCGTTTCTAGCTCAGATGAAGAGAACAAACAGGCAAAGCCAGACCTGAGACCTGAGTCTCCAAGGTTAAAATGGTATCAAACCGTATTCATTCTGCAGTGTAGATGCACCCAAAGCCCTGCTGGGTCACACGGGACAATACGAGCCTTAAGATAGCCTGGACTCAAGTTGTCTGCAGGACTTATGCTTCCTTTGTGTTTCTGTTTCTAGCAAAACTAGCTCCGATGAAGAGAACAGGCATAGCCAGACCTGAGAATTGAGTCTCCAAGGCTCGAATGGTATCAAACCATATTCATTCTGCAGTGTAGATGCACCTAAAGCCTTGCTGGGCCATACGAGACAATATGAGCCTTCAGATAGCCTGGACTCAAGTTGTCTGCAGGACTCATGTTTCCTTTGTGTCTCCGTTTCTAGCTCAGATGAAGAGAACAAACAGGCAAAGCCAGACCTGAGAACTGAGTCTCCAAGGCTCAAATGGTATCAAACCGTATTCATTCTGCAGTGTAGATGCACCCAAAGCCCTGCTAGGTCATACAGGACAATACGAGCCTTAAGATAGCCTGGACTCAAGTTGTCTGCAGGACTCACGTTTCCTTTGTGTCTCCTTTTCTAGCAAAACCAGCTCCGATGAAGAGAACAAGCTGCCAGCCCAAGGCACGACACACGCAGCCACGGAGCCCTCGCACTCTCCGACGTGGGAGGAGAAGGTGACAGTGGAGATCGATTCCGCCAAAGCAGGAGAAGAAGGTGTGGAAACATTACCAAACTATAAGTCCCAGAATTATGATTTAGATGCCTTGTGTCCCTCTACATTTGCACTTTTGACTTTTTACTCTAAACAATCTCAAAGTCCTCCAGTGCAATTTTATAGGTGTGTCTACATTGCTGAATTGATGCAGTTTTGACACCAACTGCATCATGACATGACTCAATACTAAAGAATCCTGGGATTTTCAGTTTGATGAGGCACCAGCACTCTTTGGCCAAGAAGGCTAAAGACCTTGCAAAACTACAACTCCCATGATTCCATAGCATTTTTAATTGTGTCAGAACTGCATCATGACATGACTCAATACTAAAAATCCTGGGATTTGCAGTTTGATGAGGCACCAACACTCTAAAGACCTTGCAAAACTACAACTCCCATGATTCCATAGCATTTTTAATTGTGTCAGAACTGCATCATGACATGACTCAATCCTAAAGAATCCTGGGATTTGCAGTTTGCTGAGGCACCAGCACTCTTTGGCCAAGAAGGCTAAAGACCTTGCAAAACTACAACTCCCATGATTCCATAGCATTTCTTAATAGTGTCAGAAGCAAACATACTGCAAGTCACTTCTGGTGTGAGAGAATCGTCTGTCTACAGAGATGTTGCCCAGGGGACTCCCGGATATGCTACCAGGCTTCTCTCATGTCCCCGCATGGGAAGCTAGAGCTGACAGACAAGAGCTCACCCCATCTCGCGGATTCGAACCGCTAATCTTAAGGTCAGCAGTTCAGCTGGCACAAGGGTTTAAACCATTGCAACACCACGGCTCCTATTCCATAGCATTGGGCTATTGGGTAATTGAAGTGGTGCCAAACGACATTAACCCTTTGTATTTTATTCAAATTGTAGATAAATTAATTTTCTTTTCCCTCCCACCTTTTTCTACCTTTTAAACCTTTCCTTCCATTTCTGTTTCCAACCTGGAAGGGAAATGATGGCTGATATAATTCCCCGCAGGCAGGAGCCATTTGCCCGGCCAAGTTGATCTTTATTGTTCCAAGCTGAGCAATGTTATGCGGATCATCGTAATAGCGCTAATGGCATTAGCCTTTGTAATTTGATTAACGTCAGGCTCCGGCGAAAGGACGCCGGGCTCCGAAACCAGTCGTCCGGCTTCATCCCATTCCCGCTAATTCCATTACAGCCGTTGCTTAAGTGAAATAAAGCAGCGCTTGATGGAGTCCTCTACCTGCCTCGGCCAGGGATGATTGAGAAAGACGGGGTCTGTATTCTTTCAGGGTCGGGGCCTTTAATGGGTGCAAATCTAATTTGGGACGAGGCCTTCATTTACGCCAGCCACGGTCCTGGGTGCATTCATTCCCTTTGTTTCGCAGGCTGGGTTTTTATCTGTAGACAGTGGAATAAATCTGTAGTCCTTCAAAGTGCCCAAATCATAGAACAGAACTCGATACTATGTTATTCCAGGTGAGATCTGACCAATCTATATATATAAAAGAGTGATGGAATCACGGCACCAGACAAAACAACAAAACTACACATCCCAGAAACACGAAACTTGGCAGCACAACCCCTCATCCATGCCTCTACGTTCATACAACAAAAAGCTCCAGCTACTCCAGAAAACGGCCATCAAATCATAGCATCAGACAGTTAAGAGACACCCCTAAAGGCCATACAGTCCAACCCAATTCTGCCATGCAGGACACAATCCAAGCACTCCCGACAGATGGCCACCCAGGCTCTCAATACTAATACTAATACTAATAATAACAACATCATCATACAATCCTAAGGTTTGGAGTGATCATCCAGATCAACTTCCTTCTACCATGCAGGATGACACAATCCAAGCACTCCTGACAGATGGCCATCCAGCCTCAACAAGTTCTCACCAACACCACCAGACAACACCACAGCAACGCGTGGCTGGGCACAGCTAGTCTATATATATAAAAGGGTAATGAAATTTCGGCCTAAGACAAAACAACAAAACTACACATCCCAGAAACACGAAACTTGGCAGCACAACCTGTCATCCATGCCTCTACGTTCATACAACAAAAAGAAAAGAAAAATAAAGTCATAATTAGAGGGAGAGGAATAATTGTTTTTATCCAATTGCTGCCAGTTAGAAGGCTAATTGTCTCCTAGCAACCCACTCAGCCCAGGGGACAGGCAGAGTTAGGCCTCACTTAGGCCTCTTTCACACTGCCTATAAAATACAGATTATCAGATTTGAACTGGATTATATGGCAGTGTAGACTCAAGGACCTTCCACAAAGCTATATTACCCAGATTGCCAAGGCAGGATAATCCACAGTATTTGCTTTGAACTGGATTATCTTGAGTCCACACTGCCATATAATCCACTTCAGTGTGCATTTTATACAGCTGTGAAGAAGGGGCCTCATATAATCCAGTTCTAAGCAGATAATATAAGATTATAAATGTAATGTGTAATTATTACTGTGATATAATAATACAGAACAATATAATCTCTAAAATCAGGACAGTAAATAAAGAGCGACACTCTGAAAGCATAAGCCACAGCAACGCGTGGCCGGGCAAAGCTAGTCTATATATATAAAAGAGTGATGGAATCACGGCACCAGACAAAACAACAAAACTACAGGCCCCCCAACCTCGAAATTTGACAACACAACCCATCATCCACGGCTCTAGGTTGATACAACAAAAAGAAAAGAAAAATAAAGTCCTAATTACAGGGAGAGGAATAATTGTTTTTATCCAATTGCTGCCAGTTAGAAAGCTAAGCTCCTCCAACTTGGTCTCCTAGCAACCCAATAAAAAATAATTAAAAACACTAAAAAATTGTCCGCTGCCCCGATGCCATCACTCTTTTATATATATAGAAGAAGAGTGTCCCCAAAGGTTTCTCTATTTCAGCAAAGCATTAGCTTCCAGGAAGGATGTGGCAAAAGAAGAGTTAAAATTCTGTCTGGCAAAGAGAGAAGGGCCTTGTCATGAGGCCAAGGCCAAAGGGAAGGTGAGATTACATTCATTTCTTCTGCCGACAGAAGTGTAATATTCCTGGTGGGCTGCCAACATTGCTGTGATATCCTGGAGTGTGGCTGAAATTGCGGAGCAAAAAAAAGGAGGGAAGAAGAAGGAGAAGAGAGAGAAGAAGGGAGGGAGGAAGAAAAAGAGGGAAGGAGAATGGAGAGGGGTGGAGGGAGGAAGGAAGGAAGGAAGGAAGGAAGAAAAAAAAGAAAAGAAAGAAAAGAAAGAAAGACAGACAGAAGAGAGAGAGAGAGAGAGAGAGAGAGAGAGAGAGAGAGAAAGAAAGAAAGAAAGAAAGAAAGAAAGAAAGAAAGAAAGAAAGAAAGAAAGAAAGGCGGGAGGGCGGGAAGGAAGGAAGGAAGGAGAGAAGGTTATGAAGAAGGGAGGTTGAGGTAGAGGAAAAGAAAGAAAGAAAGAAAGAAAGAAAGAAAGAAAGAAAGAAAGAAAGAAAGAAAGAAAGAAGGAAATAAGTGGGAAATACGTGGAGAGGGAAGGAGGTGAAAGAAGGAAGGAAGAAAGAAGATGGAGAAGGAAGAAAGGAGAGGTGGGAAGGAGAATGCAGAGGGAAGGAGAAGAAAGAAAGAGAGAAAGAAAGAAAGAAAAGAAAGAGAGAAAGAAAGAAAGAAAAGAAAGAAAGAAAGAAAGAAAGAAAGAAAGAAAGAAAGAAAGAAAGAAAGAAAGAAAGAAAGGAGGGAAGAAGAAGGGAAGAAGAAAGGAAGGAAAGAGGGAAGGAAGGAAGAAGAAATGGTGTCTTGTGCAGGTTGTTGGCAGAAGAAAAGCTGTCTTTCAGGAGCCTGAGGAGCTGTTGCTGTGGAGGCCTTTCTCCTCCTCCCCTGGCCACATGGAGAATGGCCAGCTTGATTAGCATTGAATAGCCTTCCAGCTTCAAGGCCTGGCTGCTTCCTGCCTGGGAGAATTCTTTATCGGGTGCTGTTAGCTGGCCCTGATTCATAACAGCTTCCCCTTTTAACCAAATGGGGAAGGATTTCAGTTCAGCACCAAGGACAGCAACTCATCGCATGGATGGTGACAAGTGTGGGCTTTCCAATGGAAAAAAAAGCGACACGAAGGTATTCTTGACAAGCGAAGCTAAGAATAAACTACCTCCGAAAAGTGAAAAGAAGGCTATTCGTGATTTTCCACACATTTTTTTCCCCCACTCATGGAAAGTGTTTGAAAACATAAATAAACCACCCTTTCTTAGTTTTTCCCATATACCTCACAACCTCTGAGGATGCCTGCCATAGATGTGGGCGAAACGTCAGGAGAGAATGCTTCTGGAACATGGCCCTACAGCCCGGAAAACACACAACAACCTCTGAGGATGCCTGCCATAGATGTGGGCGAAACATCAGGACAGAATGCTTCTGGAACATGGCCATACAGCCCGGAAAACACACAACAACCCTATTTGAAAACAATGACATGGAATCCATAATGAGAACATGAACAAAGGCTTCTTCATAAATTATCCATCAGGGATTGCTTGGGCAAGTCACACTATAATAATAATAATAATAATAATAATAATAATAATAATAATAATAATAATAATAATTCAAAATAATAATAATGCGAAATAATAATACGAAATAATAATAATACAAAATCCAGCATATCTATCTTGTTTGCTGTGTCATAATATAATAATAATAATAATACAATATAATAATAATATGTTTGCTGTGTCAGACTATGTCGTTGTGTCAATAATAATAATATGAAATAATAATAAGAAATAATAATAATATGAAATAATGATGATGATGATGCTAGGAAATTCAGCATATCTATCTTGTTCGTTGTGTCATACTAGGTTGTTGTGTCAATAATACTTTATTTTTCTATCCCGCCTCCATCTCCCCAAAGGGACTCGGGGCGGCTAACATAGGGCCAAGCTCTCAGAGGAAGATCACAACTATTATAATTATTGATAGTTATAATCCTCGCTTTTTGTTGTCTTTCTTTTCAGACGTTTCCCTGAGCATAGCGGACAAAGACACCAAGGAGGTCTTGGCAAAATACAACATCCCTGTGAAGTATCTGCGGCCCTTTCACCATTATCATTGCGCTTTGGGGCTGGTAAGCTTTATGATTGAATCAACCCATTACTACATTACCCAGCTGGAGCTGACAGATGGGAGCTCACCCGGCATGTATACATATTTGCATGGGAAGCTGGAGCTGACAGATGGGAGCTCACCCGGCATGTATACATATTTGCATGGGAAGCTGGAGCTGACAGATGGGAGCTCACCCGGCATGTATACATTATTTGCATGGGAAGCTGGAGCTGACAGATGGGAGCTCACCCTGCATGTATACATTTGCATGGGAAGCTGGAGCTGACAGATGGGAGCTCACCCCGCATGTATACATATTTGCATGGTAAGCTGGAGCTGACATATGAGAGCTCACCCCGCATGTATATATTTGCATGGAAAGCTGGAGCTGACACATGGGAGCTCACCCCGCATGTATACATATTTGCATGGTAAGCTGGAGCTGACATATGAGAGCTCACCCCGCATGTATACATATTTGCATGGTAAGCTGGAGCTGACATATGAGAGCTCACCCCGCATGTATACATTTGCATGGAAAGCTGGAGCTGACACATGGGAGCTCACCCCGCATGTATACATTTGCATGGAAAGCTGGAGCTGACACATGGGAGCTCACCCCGCATGTATACATATTTGCATGGTAAGCTGGAGCTGACATATGAGAGCTCACCCCGCATGTATACATATTTGCATGGTAAGCTGGAGCTGACATATGAGAGCTCACCCCGCATGTATACATTTGCATGGAAAGCTGGAGCTGACACATGGGAGCTCACCCCGCATGTATACATTTGCATGGGAAGCGGGAGCTGACAGATGGGAGCTCACCCCGCATGTATACACATTTGCATGGGAAGCTGGAGCTGACAGATGTGAGCTCACCCCGCATGTGTATACATTTGCATTCAGAGATGGCCTTCCTCAGGAGAGAAGCACTTTCTCCAAACATTTCTCCTTCTCCTCTTAATTCCAGGCTTAGGAATAACACTGCCTTACACAAAGGAGTCTTTAGTGGAAGTTCACTGAGGTCAGGCGAAGGAAATGTTTATGTAACGGAGATAATCCTTGATGGGAAAAAGGTTTGAGATTTTCAAAGGCTTCGCTCACTCGGATGTCTGAGCTCCCGGGGTCTCTTTTTTCACAATAGAGAGAATGGCCATTCTTGTTTAACTCTGGCACTGAAAATAACACAAGTTTTGGGAAATGTGTCTGTTGGAGGCAAGGGTGAATGTTGCAATTGGCTACCAGTATTAAAAAATTCTAAAACTAGGAGAGTAAATAAAGAACAACGCTCAGAAAACAGGAGAATTCCAGGCAGGAAACAATCAGGGTCACCTAACACCTCCCAACAAAGCATTCCCCCAGGAAGGAAGCAGCCAGGCTGTGAAGCTGCAAGGCCATTCAATGCTAATCAAGCTGGCCAATGGCAACATTCACACTTGCCTCAAGCACCCAGGATTAAAAAAATAAATAAATCTAAAACCAGGACAGTAAATAGAGAACAACGCTCAGAAAACAGGAGAATTCCAGACAGGAAACAATCAGGGCCAGCTAATCACCACCCAACAAAGGATTGCCCCAGGCAGGAAGCAGCCAGGCTGTGAAGCTGCAAGGCTGTTCAATGCTAATCAAGGTGGCCAATTGCAGAATTAACACTTGCCTCAAGCAGACAAGAGTTCTTGCTCACACCTTGGACATTATTACACAGAAATATAAACCCCACTTGCCTAGTTTCCGACAGAACGCACAACCTCTGAGGATGCCTGCCATAGACGTGGGCGAAACGTCAGGAGAGAATGCTTCTGGAACATGGCCAGACAGCCTAGAAAACTCACAGCAAAACGAATGGAAATATGCCAGTATGGAAACAATCACATTCACACATCATCATCATTATCATCATCATCATCATCATATTAATAATAATAATAATAATATAATAATAATAATAATAATAATATAATAATAATAATAATAATAATAATAATAATAATAATAATAATAATAATAATAATAATAATAATAATAATAATAAATACATCACACAGTCCTAGACAGTTGGGAAGTGTTTGACTTGTGATTTTGTGATACGAAATCCAGCATATCTATCTTATTTGCTGTGTCATACAATATAATCATCATCATCATCATCATCATCATCATCATCATCATCATCATCATCATCATCATCAAGTTGGAGTTCTTTCTCCCGCTTGCCTAGTTTCCAACACATCTCACAACCTCTCAGGATGCCTGCCATAGATGTGAGTGAAGCATCAGGAGAGAATGCTTCTGGAACATGGTCAGACAACCTGGAAAACTCACAGCAAACCAAATGGAAATATGCCAGTATGGAAACAATCACATTCACACATCATCATCATATTAATCATTTAATAATAATAATAATAATAATAATAATAATAATAATAATCCGAAATAATCCGAATAATAATAATAATAATATGAAATCCAGCATATCTATCTTGTTTGCTGTGTCATACAATAATAATAATAATAATAATAATAATAATAATAATAATAATAGTCAAGTGGGAGCATATCTATCTTGTTTGCTGTGTCACAATAATAATAATAATAATAATAATAATAATAATAATAATAATAATAATGTGGGAGTTCTTTGTCCCACTTGCCTAGTTTCCAACACATCTCACAACCTCTGAGGACCCCTGCCATAGATGTGGGTGAAGCAACAGGAGAAAATGCTTCTGGAACATGGCCAGACAGCCTGGAAAACTCACAGCAAACCAAATGGAAATATGCCAGTATGGAAACAATCACATTCACACATCATCATCATATTAATCATTTAATAATAATAATAATAATAATAATAATAATAATAATAATAATAATAATACTACGAAATAATACGAATAATAATAATAATAATAATTTGAAATCCAGCATATCTATCTTGTTTGCTGTGTCATACAATAATAATAATAATAATAATAATAATAATAATAATAATAATAATAATAATAATAGTCAAGCGGGAGTTCTTTCTCCCACTTGCCTAGTTTCCAACACATCTCACAACCTCTGAGGATGCCTGCCGTAGATGTGGGTGAAACTTCAGGAGAGAATGCTTTTGGAACATGGCCATACAGCCCGGAAAACTCACAGCAAGCCAATGATTCTGGACCTGAAAGCTTTCGACAACACTTTACCCCTATGGAGCTTGTATAATGGCCATGATGGGAAACACCATGCTGTTTCCAGATGTCAAAACGAGTTTCCGCCTCTTGCATCCAAGGCTCTCTTCTGACCTTTATTCCTCATTCTCTGCCATTCATTTGCACATTGAGCGCATTTCCATTTCCAAGGAGAGTGCTTGTATCGATGAGGCCGTAATGATTAGCTGCCTCTTGGTTGCTCAGAAGTCCATTTGCAGATGCTGGTGACCCCCACCGAGGCTCTCCGCTTGCTTTTCCTTGGCCGATTTGTCCAGGACCACTAATGGACATCTAAATGTCTTAGGCAGAGGGCCAGGAGATCTACAGGTTGCGTCAGTCTCCCAAACAAAACAATAGCCATGTTCAAATATTGGAAAGGATGTCACATTAAGAAGGGGGTTGGCTTCTTTTCTCTACATATCTAGAGAGACACAGAGGTAATTTAACATTTCCCAGCTTCCGGCTTCAAGAAGGTATGCTCGATTCCGGCCACAAAGGGGAGCTGCTGCTTTGTCATCCACTGTGACACCAAGTCCTTGATGGAGTACTTCCTCATTCCTTTTTGCACGCTGCTGGATGTTTTTTTTTTATGGTGTTGTAAATTCGAAAAATCAGCCTCCCCGCATAAAGCGGTACCTAAATTTCCTACTTGACAGATGCAACTGTCTTTCAAGCTGCATAGGTCAACAACGAGCTAGGCTATATAATGGCCGGGTGTTCAATCTGACCTGGGCTGGATAGCCGCCCTGAGTCCCCTCGGGTGAGAAGGGCGGGATAGAAATGATGGAAATAAATAAATACTCTGGAGACTAGGACACGATGGAGCAATGGGTTCAAACTACCACCAAGAATGAATATACCTGAATATTTGGACGATCTTCGAGATGCTAAAAGCTGTTCGGCAGTAGAACACATTGTCTTTGAGTCCAGTGGAGTCTCCTTTTCAGATGCATGGGCTGCTGTGAGTTTTCTGGGCTGTATGGCCATGTTCCAGAAGCATTCCTTCCTGACATTTCGCCCACATCTCTAAGGTTGTGAGGTCTGTTGGAAACTAGGCAAGTTGGGTTTATATATCTGTGGAACAATGTCCAGGGTGGGAGAAAGAACTCTTCTATGCTTGAGGCAAGTGTGAATGTTACAATGTTGCACTGAACAGCCTTGCAGCTTCAAAGCCTGGCTGCTTCCTCCCTAGGGGAATCCTTTGTTGGGAGGTGTCAACTGGCCCTGATTGTTTCCTGTCTGGAATTCCCCTGTATTCTGAGTGTTGTTCTTTATTTACACAAAGAAGCCATTGCAATCCACAAGCATGTGGACAATTTCAACAGAAAACATGAAAATGAACAAAATCTGGCTACCGGTATTTTAAAAACTCAAAAATCAGGACAATAAATAAAGAACAACAAGTGTGAATGTTGCAGTTGGCTACCTTGATTAGCATTGAATGGCCTTGTAGTTTCAAAGCCTGGCTGCTGTGGGCGAAACTATTGGATAAACAGATAGATGTGGGCAAAATGTCAGGAGAGAATGCTTCTAGAACATGGCCATACAGCCTGGACAACTCACAGCAACCCAGGAAAGCCTTCGACAATACACAGAAGCTGCATGGCCATCTATCAAGAGTGCTTTGATTGTGTCTTCCAGCATGGCAGAATGGGGTTGGACTGGATGACCTTTGGGTTCCCAGGCCCCTTCTACGATGCAATATAAAATCAGATGAACTGGATTATATGGCAGTGTGGACTCATCTAATCCACTTCTAAGAAGATAATGTGGCTCATCTGCTTTGATAATCTGGATTATATGGCATGCATATGACCTTAGCGAGTGGACACCCAGATCACTTTGAATCCTAGGCACTTTTCCTTCAAAAATCCACATTATATTTCTTTTATTTTATATATTAAAGAGGATCCTGGGGATGATCGCATCCCTGGCCTTGCAAACTATCGAAATGCCAAACGCGCAAGATTGACGATATCGATCTATCCGGACAGGGCTCCCTAGAGAGCGATGAGCTTTAATTATCAATTCCAGCTTGATTGTTAGTTATGGCTGCTTGGAGGTTGCACTGCGGAGCTGTTTACAGACATAAAGCATCTCGGTTTATGGCCTTTCGCTTAGTGTTGTTTATCTTTTGGCTCTTGTTCTCAAACAGCCTCGGAAGAAGGACCCGACTGGGACCACACTCTTCGCCTCCATAGTCCGTAAAGGGAGTCTCATCCCGAGATATGGCGGAGTGAATTACACCGGTTTGGAGGTAAGGATCCGGCCCTTTTCTGTCCCAAAAAAAAAGATCTTAACATGTTATGGATTATGGCCTAAACATTGTCTGCATTTGAGCCCCCAAACCGATAGGTTTAGCTGACAAGAACAGTGGTCTCAGCCCATCCATTTGCAAGGCTAAATATTTCATGAGATTTCTTTTTTCCTGCCGCGGCACGACAGATGTGCCCACAAAGCCACATTTTAATATCAATTTCTATTAATCATTTAGAAGAGGGGGATATATTAAAGCCCCCGTCCGTCTTTTCTCCACGTCAAGCCAACCACTTTCTAAGAAAATTAAGGACGCTGTCCATTTCTTACGTATATATTGAGGATGGATCCACACTGCTATATGATGCATTATATTCTCAATGTAGAACCATATTACACAATCCAATAATTTTGGGGAGATTTCGAGGGGACGTTGAGAACCCCGCCACACATGCAAAGGAAATGCCACCTAAAAGGGCCCGGTTAGTAGCCAGCTACAATAAATCACTACTGACTGAGAGGTTATGAGTTCGAAGATAATCCGGGTTGGATTGAGCACCCAACTGTTAAATAGCCTAGCTTGTTGTTTACCTAAGTTGCATTTGTCAAGTAGGAAATTTAGGTATCGCTTTATGCGGGGAGGCTAATTTATGGAATTTACGACGCCATAAAAAAATGTCCAGCAGCGTGCGAAAAGGAATGAGGAAGTACTCCATTAAGGACTCGGTGTCACAGTAAATGACGAAGCAGCAGCTCCCCCTGTGGCCGGAATTGAACATACCCTCCTGAAGCCGGAATCTGGAAAATGTTAAATTGTCTCTGTGTCTGTATCTGTCAAGTAGGAAATCTAGGTACCGCTTTATGCAGGGAGGCGAATTTATCGAATTTATGACACCATAAAAAAAAAACGCCCAGCAGCGTGCGAAAAAGAATGGGGAAGTACTCCATCAAGGACTCGGTGTCACAGTGGATGATGAAGCAGCAGCGCCCCCTGTGGCTGGAATCGAGCATACCCTCCTGAAGCCGGAATCTGGAAAATGTTAAATTGCCTCTGTGTCTGTATGTCGTATGTCTAATGGCACTGAATGTTTGCCATGTAGATGTACATTGTGATCCGCTCTGACTTCCCTTCGGGGTGAGAAGGGCGGAATATAAATACCGTAAATAAGATAAATAATAAATAATAAAACTCCGGGCTTCGAACCCAAGGAACAAGGAAATTACACTGTAAGCTCTTTTCCTTGTTTTCGCCAAACCAAGGAAGGAATCAATAGCCAGGCTGGCGGTGGCATAAGGAGGCTTGGAAGAATCGATCTTTCTGAATTCCAATACAAACGAACCTGATCTTCGGCTCCTGTAATAATGGGCAGAGCTGGATTTCATTATCTGCCTGAGCTTTGACTTCGTGAATATTTTCCGTGCTTGGAAAGCAGATCAGGATACAATTATGAAGTCATATTTTGAAAGAAAACACATTCAAGATTCCATCTCTTTCGGAGAAAAATATCCATTGCAATTCAAATCATCCAGCAGGTTCTCTTAACGTGAAGCAAACACCAAGAAGATGGCAATAAATTGGTGGATCTACACTTAGGGTAGAGTTAATGCAGTTTGACACCACTTTAGCTGTTGCGCAAGGCTATGGAATCCTGAGAGTTGTAGTTTTACAAATGTTGGGTATCATCATGTGTGGATGCAATTATTGCTTTCTGGGGTGTCACCAGGTCTTATTTTCTCTCTGCTTCCAGGTTTTCTTGAAAGGCATCAACGAGCCTTTGGCACAAACGGATGGTTCTATCGTTGCCACGGCCAGAATCGTGAACAACCTCAAAGCTTATGCGTGAGTATAGACAACCTTCAACAAAGCACAAGATCTCCACTCAACACTGAACATGTAAAGGTATAGATACATGCACCGGACTAACATTATACTGTATTTCCTTCCTGAAGAAAGGAGATGAATTCTCGGCCGTTAGATGCTCCTCCTGTTCCGTTGACTGTGGTCAACTTCCCAGATCCCACGATGGAGGATTTCGACGTCCCACGGGTCAACAATCACGGCTATCCTCAGGTACCAAATAATGATGATGATGATGATGATGATGATAATAATAATAATAATAATAATAACCTGCTTTGATTGAAGTCAAAAATCAGAAACTCCTCAAAGCACAGCAGACAAAAAACCAGTACAAGAAAGCCGCACTACAAACTAGAGCTGACAGCTGGCACAACAAAACATTGCATGGAAAGTTCCTTGACAAAATTGAAGGAAAAGCTGACAAGGATAAGACCTGGCTCTGGCTCACGAATGGGACCCTGAAGAAGGAGACAGAAGGCCTGATCCTTGCAGCCCAGGAGCAAGCCATCAGAACAAATGCAATTAAGGCCAAGATTGAAAAATTAGCTGATGACCCAAAATGCAGACTGTGCAAGGAAGCTGACGAAACTATTGATCATATCCTCAGCTGCTGTAAGAAAATTGCACAGACAGACTACAAACAGAGGCACAACTATGTGGCCCAAATGATTCATTGGAACTTATGCCTCAAGTACCACCTCCCTGCAGTAAAGAACTGGTGGGATCACAAACCTGCAAAGGTTGTGGAAAATGAGCACGCAAAGATACTGTGGGACTTCCGAATCCAGACTGACAAAGTTCTGGAACACAACACACCAGACATCACAGTTGTGGAAAAGAACAAGGTTTGGATCATTGATGTTGCCATCCCAGGTGACAGTCGCATTGACGAAAAACAACAGGAAAAACTCAGCCGCTCTCAGGACCTCAAGATTAAACTTCAAAGACTCTGGCAGAAACCAGTGCAGGTGGTCCCGGTGGTGATGGGCACACTGCGTGCCGTGCCAAAAGATCTCAGCCGGCATTTGGAAACAATAGACATTGACAAAATCACGATCTGCCAACTGCAAAAGGCCACCCTGCTGGGATCTGCACGCATCATCCGAAAATACATCACACAGTCCTAGACACTTGGGAAGTGTTCGACTTGTGATTCTGTGATACGAAATCCAGCATGTCTATCTTGTTTGCTGTGTCATACAACGTCGTTGTGTCAATAATAATAATAATAATAATAATAATAATAATAATAATAATACATCCCACAGTCCTAGACACTTGGGAAGTGTTTGACTTGTGATTTTGTGATACGAAATCCAGCATGTCTATCTTGTTTGCTGTGTCATACAATAATAATAATAATAATAATAATAATAATAATAATAATAATAATAATAATACATCACACAGTCCTAGACACTTGGGAAGTGTCCGACTTGTGATTTTGTGATACGAAATCCAGCATGTCTATCTTGTTTGCTGTGTCATACAATACAATAATAATAATAATAATAATAATAATAATACAGTCTTAGACACTTGGGAAGTGTTTGACTTGTGATTTTGTGATACGAAATCCAGCATGTTTATCTTGCTTGCTGTGTCATACAATCAAATAATAATAATAATAATAATAATAATAATAATACATCACACAGTCCTAGACACTTGGGAAGTGTCCGACTTGTGATTTTGTGATACGAAATCCAGCATATCTATCTTGTTTGCTGTGTCATACAATAATAATATAATGAAATAATAATAATAATAATAATAATAATAATAATAATAATAATAATAATACATCACACAGTCCTAGACACTTGGGAAGTGTCCGACTTGTGATTTTGTGATACGAAATCCAGCATGTCTATCTTGTTTGCTGTGTCATACAATACAATAATAATAATAATAATACTTTATTTTAAGTTTTACAGGAGTTAAACAAGATGATGGATCATACCCCAAAATAGCTCCATGGCCTTGACAATGCCTTCAAAGGGCAAAGTGAAATCTAGACCAAATCCATGGAACTGTCCTAAGTGCTGAAGGACATTGTCCCATCACCAGTAATGGTCCACATGGGATGGAAGTAGCCAACTACTTGTACGGTTGCCACTCCACGTTTGTGGCTATGGCTTTTGAGGCTTTGATTATCGTTGTGTGCATTCAAGTTGACCCGAAAGCAAGCCTAAAATACCTCCTTGTGAGATCCATGGAGGAAATCCCCATACTAGAGCTTCCATGCATCCCATGTGTTTGATAGCATTAAAGCTGTGCTGAAACCGTTCCCTAAAAACCCACTTTTGCTGGAAGGTTTTAACAAAACCAACAGGAAGAGAGTGAGCACTGGAGGAAAGGGAGATATTCTTTCATCCCAGCTGCCTCGCTTAAATCATTCATAACGCTAACTAGATTCGGGCGCGTTCCTTGCCAGCTCCAGCTGGCACTCTGCCTCACCAAAGAGCCATCAGCGGCATCAGAGAAGAAACCACCGTTTATAGGACTTGGCTAATATTTCACTCCCCCAAGAGAGCTATTTCTTCATAATGGAAGAGAATCAATTTTGGATGGTGTCTTCTTTCCTCTCGAGAGGAGGTAGGACTCCAGAAGATCTTGCCTGGGTTTGAAGACTGAATACCATCCCATGTAACTACCAATCCTGGGAGCTGCAGTTTGGTGAGCACTTTTCAGCAGAGGAAGACAAAGACCTTGTAAAACTACAACTCCCAGCATTCCGTGGCAATTCTACGTGGTGTCAAACTGCATTAGTACTACAGTGTACATCCACTCTGCAACAATCAACATATCATCCTAGGAGATAACTGTGTCGCATTCAGTGGGGCTTATATCTGTGTCATTATTATTATTATTATGAATTAGTCTCCTGTGTTAATATTGTATGTTTTATATCGATTTTAACTATTGTTTTTACTGTAATTGATGTTTTTATTGGATAGTTGTTTTATTGCTATGTTTTGATATTTGATTGTTTTCTCGGGCAAGGCCCCATGTAAGCCGCCCCAAGTCCCTTCGGGGAGATGGGAGAGGTATAAAAATAAAGTTATTATTATTATTATTATTATTATTATTATTATTATTATTATTATTATTATTGTTTTATTATGACACAGCAAACAAGATAGACATGCTGGATTTCGTATCACAAAATCACAAGTCGAACACTTCCCAAGTGTCTAGGACTGTGTGATGTATTATTATTATTATTATTATTATTATTATTATTATTATTGTTATGACACAGAAAACAAGATAGATATGCTGGATTTCGTTTCACAAAATCACAAGTCAAACACTTCCCAAGTGTCTAGGACTGTGTGATGTATTATTATTATTATTATTATTATTATTATTATTATTATTATTATTATTATTGTTATGACACAGCAAACAAGATAGATATGCTGGATTTCGTTTCACAAAATCACAAGTCGAACACTTCCCAAGTGTCTAGGACTGTGTGATGTATTATTATTATTATTATTATTATTATTATTATTATTATTATTGTTATGACACAGCAAACAAGATAGATATGCTGGATTTCGTTTCACAAAATCACAAGTCGAACACTTCCCAAGTGTCTAGGACTGTGTAATTTATTATTATTATTATTATTATTATTATTATTATTATTATTATTATTATTTTATTATGACACAGCAAACAAGATAGATGTGCTGGATTTTGTATCACAAAATCACAAGTAGGTGGAAGTGGGATACTTGGGAAGTGTTCGACTTGTGATTTTGTGATACGAAATCCAGCATATCTCTCTTGTTTGTTGTGTCATACAATAAAATAGAGTAAAATAAATGTAATAGTAGCAACAATAATAGAGAAAAATAATAAATGTAATAATACCAATAATAATAGAGAAAAATAATAAATGTACCATATATTCTCGAGTATAAGCTGACCCAAATATAAGCCAACCAGGACCCTCACCCGAGTATAAGCCGAGGGGGTCTTTTTCAGTCTTAAAAAAAGGGCTGAAAAACTAGGCTTATACTCGAGTATATACAGTATATTTATTTATTTATTTATTTATTTATTTACAACATTTATACCCCGCCCTTCTCACCCAAGGGGACTCAGGGCGGCTTACAAAAATTGGCAAAATTTAACGCCCAAGAAATACAATCATAAAAGCAAAAGTATACCTAGGATTTTGGAGTTGATTTTTTTGACTAGGATTTCTAGACTTATACATGACTATATAGGTCAGGGGTCCCCAAAGTAAGGCCCAGGGGCTGGATGAGGCCCTTGGAGGTCAGTTACCCAGCCCCTGACCCCAAACCTTGGTTCTAGGGTCACCTTCAATCTGAAACTATTTGAAGGTCCACAAGAAGAACAATCCTAATTAACTTGATCCTCCCCTCTCCCCTCTTTGAAAGAACCTTAGAAGACCTGCAGCCTTAAGAAAGCTCAGAACATTCTGAAAGACCCATTTAACCCGGAATATGCAGATAAAACAGACAGCTTTTATCCTAGAGCTGTAACGATATTGAACACCATTGTTTGGCAGTGATGTGGCACTGGGGGCTGTGCAGTGGTGGATGGGTGTGTTGTTTTTTTAATGTGTGCTGGGGAAAGCACTTAATTTTGTTGTACAATGACAATGAAGTCATTCTATTCCACTCAAATATGATATGCGCTGTGTACATAGGAATTTGATCATTATTTCTTCAAAGTACAATGCAGCCTCCCAACCGTCTGTGGGACCGTGAACTGGCCCTCTGCTTTAAAAGTCTGAGGATGCCTGGTATAGGGTATTACTTTTTAAGATGCCATAAGATTGTCCGTTCCATTCGGTGAAAAGACTAACACAGCCATGCCAGCATTCAGCAAATTCTGATTTTTGCGCGGCATCTTTTCTCTCCATGGATTCTCTGACGTAAGGTCAGACTAGTAGTTTCGCTAAAGCCCTTCCCGTAGTCTGATTAGGAGTACGGTTTCCCTCTGTTAATATATGTCAATTATATCTGTGTCAGAAAGTGAGATCTGGTCACGATCATTTTGAGACAAAGAGGTAAACTAGGAAAGCAGCCTTGCTTGAGACCAGCAAAGAGAAAAGGTCAGCTCTGCAAGATGCACGATCCTTTTCATACCAAACAGGTTGGAATAATGACCTACAAATTGATTCCTGCTGCCAAGAATAGCACAGCACTTTGAAGGAGATGAGAAAGGCGACGCAATGCAAATATCCCTCATCAGTAAAAGCAGCATAGCACACGACTCTCGGGTATTACCATTGTTGGGTTTGCCAAGGAATATGTTTCAAAATTAGACAATATCCTTTGCATTTAGAAGACCTCGGGTCCAAACCCTAAGAATATCCAGAAGTGATGGCTGAAGCAAGGAAAAACCCGAACCAAGTTCCTGCAGAGCTGTTGGCTTTCAGACCGGACATTACCAAGCTAACTGGATTCATGATTTAAAAAATAAAAATAAACACTACTAAAGAGACACTAAAGAGAAGATCTCTTTAGTGATTGAAGCATTCTCAAGGGCAACTCTAGAGTCAACTTTTGCTAGATGTTGACTCTAGAATCCTTATTATTATTATTATTATTATTATTATTATTATTATTGACACAACGACGTTGTATGACACAGCAAACAAGATAGATATGCTGGATTTCGAATCACAAAATCACAAGTCGAACACTTCCCAAGTGTCGAGGACTGTGTGATGTATTTTCGGGTGATGCGTGCAGATCCCAGTAAGGTGGCCTTTTGCAGTTGGCAGATCGTAATTTTGTCAATGTCTATTGTTTCCAAATGCCGGCTGAGATCTTTTGGCACGGCACCCAGTGTGCCCATCACCACTGGGACCACCTGCACTGGTTTCTGCCAGAGTCTTTGAAGTTCGATCTTGAGGTCCTGATAGCGGCTGAGTTTTTCCTGTTGTTTTTCGTCAATGCGACTGTCACCTGGGATGGCAACATCAATGATCCAAACCTTGTTCTTTTCCACAACTGTGATGTCTGGTGTGTTGTGTTCCAGAACTTTGTCAGTCTGGATTCGGAAGTCCCACAGTATCTTTGCGTGCTCATTCTCCAAGACCTTTGCAGGTTTGTGATCCCACCAGTTCTTTCCTGCTGGGAGGTGGTACTTGAGGCATAGGTTCCAATGAATCATTTGGGCCACATAGTTGTGCCTCTGTTTGTAGTCTGTCTGTGCAATTTTCTTACAGCAGCTGAGGATATGATCAATGGTTTCATCGGTTTCCTTGCACAGTCTGCACTTTGGGTCATCAGCTGATTTTTCGATCTTGGCCTTGATTGCATTTGTTCTGATGGCTTGCTCCTGGGCTGCAAGGATCAGGCCTTCTGTCTCCTTCTTCAGGGTCCCATTATTATTATTCTGGACAATCCCTTGGTCAGGAATTTTGAAATCCGAAGTCTGAAACCACTAGGTCATATCAATCAAATCCATGAATAATCATTGCTGGAAGACCTAAAGATTCAGAGGAATACTGTATTAATCTGTATTAATATATATTAATATATTAGTTAATATATTTAATATAGTTAATATATTAACTATATTAATAATATAGTTAATATATTAATACTAATCCATATTAATATTAATACAGTAGAGTCTCACTTATCCAAGCCTCGCTTATCCAAGCCTCTGGATTATCCAAGCCATTTTTGTAGTCAATGTTTTCAATATATCGTGATATTTTGGTGCTAAATTCGTAAATACAGTAATTACAACATAACATTACTGCGTATTGAACTACAAATTTCTGTCAAATTTGTTGTATAAAATGATGTTTTGGTGCTTAATTTGTAAAATCATAACCTAATTTGATGTTTAATAGGCTTCTCCTTAATCCCTCCTTATTATCCAAGATATTCGCTTCTGCAAGCTTCTGCCGGCCCGTTTAGCTTGGATAAGTGAGACTCTACTGTATATTATAATATAATATATTAATATAATAATGTATTATTACACAATATATAATTTATTATATTATATTATAACATCATATTATTATATTAATAATGATATCTGTGAAAGTAAAACCCATGAATATGGAGAGCCGAGTGTAATTCTTAAATTGCAGTCTCCAATGTGGCTTTTTCCTCCAAATAATACAATATGCCTAAAGGTAAAGGTAAAGGTTTCCGCCGATGTTAAGTCCAGTTGTGTCTGACTTTGGGGGTTGGTGCTCATCTCTATTTCTAAGCCGAAGAACCGGCGTTGTCCACAGACACCTTCAAGGTCATGTGGCCGGCATGACTGCATGGAGCGCCGTTACCTTCCCGCCTGAGCGGTACCTATTTATCTACTCACATTGGCATGTTTTCGAACTGCTAGGTTGGCAGGAGCTGGGGCTAACAGCGGGCACTCATTTCGCTCCCGGGTTTTGAACCTGGGACCTTTTGGTTTGCAAGTTCAGCAGCTCAGAGTTTTAACACACTGTGCCATCAGGGGCCCCTTTAATAAAATATATGTTAGCCCCAGCTTCTGTAGAAGCTTGGATAAGCGAGGCTTGGATAAGTGAGACTCTACTGTATATATAATATAATATAATATAATATAATATAATATAATATAATAATACACTATTATAAATTGTATATTATATATTACATGTAATATTACTAATAATATTACAATATAGTGGTATAGTGCAATATAGTAATATATAATGCTTATATTGTGCTGTACTAATAATATAATATATTGTATGTACATATAACTTGTAAGCCGCCATGAGTATTATACTCGAGTATATATGGTATGTAAACCTCACCTGCCTAGTTTCCAACAGACCTCACAATTTCTGCCATAGATGTGGGCGAAACGTCAGGAGAGAATGCTTCTGGAACATGGCCATACAGTTTGAAAAACTCACAGCAACCCAGTGATTCCGGCCGCGAAAGCCTTCGACTACACAATATTTATTTAGTTTCAATTTATTTAGAGAAAGGTGTTCATTGCCTCCTAATTGTCAACCCTGCATGTTGTGAATTTCGACCATCCCTTATTACTATTATTATTGGCAAAATGACTGGAGAAGAGAGACGGTTTCTGTGTTTCTTTGTTGAGCTGCAAGGATTGAGACTTCGGGTTGTTGCCTTGAAGGCCGTTGCTGTGGATATAGAGGTCAAGAGCGTTCCCCGGGTGAAGCTATGTGTTGGCTCATCACCTTCGATTATTCTGCCACCTCGGCATGGCCCTTACGCCTGTCATTCCTCATTAATATCTGCAGACAAGAGCTCCGGATTCGCCTTGGACGCAAAACCAAGGCTGACACATGCTTGGCATTCAAGGGCATCCACACCAAATGTAAACACGGCTGTCTCTCCAAGTCTTGGTTATGGGGCACGACACTCCCGCAGCCAAAGCTCAGTTACATCGGCTATTGTTTGGATTCAGAGCCTCGAAAATATCTTTCCATCACGGCCAGTTCTGGGTATTGCAACCCCCAAAAATGAACTTAATCATTGTGTAGGCATATTGTATTATTTGGAGGAAAAAGCCACGTTGGAGACTGCAATTTAAGCATTACACTCGGCTCTCCATATTCATGGGTTTAAACCAGGGGTCCCCAAACTAAGGCCCGGGGGCCGGATGCGGCCCTCCAAGGTAATTTACCTGGCCCTCGCCCTCATTTATAATATAATATTTTTATATCCGTTTTAATAATATAATATATTGTATATACATATAATACTGATAATAATATTATCATTTTATACAATACAATACTAACAATAATATCATATAATAATATTAATTATATGTTATATATTACATATAATATTACAGTATAGTGGTATAGTTCAATATAGTATAATGCCAATATTGTGCTATGCTAATAATATAATATATTGTATGTACATACAGCTGCTCTGAGTTCCCTTCGGGGTGAGAAGGGTGGGATATAAATGTAGTAAATAAATGTAGTAAATGAATAAATAAATAATTTTGGACTTAGGCTCGCCCAAAGTCTGAAATGACTTGAAGACACACAACAACAACAACAATCCTAATTAACCTGACTATCTCATTGGCCAGAAGCAGGCCCACACTTCCTATTGAAATCCTGATAGGTTTATTTTAGTTAAAATTATTTTCATTTTTAAATATTGTGTTGTTCTTTCATTGTTATTATTGTTGTTTTGCACTACATATAAGATATGTGCAGTGTACATAGGAATTGGTTCGGTTTTTTCCCCCAAATGATAATTCGGCCCCTCAACAGTCTGAAGGATTATGGACCGGCCCTCTGCTTTAAAAGTTTGAGGACCCCTGGTTTAAACTTTCACAGATTTGATTATTAATATAATAATATTTATATTATTACAGTAGAGTCTCACTTATCCAACATAAACGGGTTGGCAGAAGGTTGGATAAGCGGATATGTTGGATAATAAGGAGGGATTAAGGAAAAGCCTATTAAACATCAAATTAGGTTATGATTCTACAAATTAAGCACCAAAACATCATGTTATACAACAAGTTTGACAGAAAAAGTAGTTCAATATGCAGTAATGCTATGTAGTAATTACTGTATTTACGAATTTAGCACCAAAATTTCACGATGTATTGAAAACATTGACTACAAAAATGCGTTGGATAATCCAGAATGTTGGATAAGCGAGTGTTGGATAAGTGAGACTCTACTGTAATTATGTTTATATAATATATAGTAAAGATAAAGGTTTCCCCTGACATTAAGTCCAGTCGTGACCGACTCTGGGGGTTGGTGCTCATCTCCATTGCTAAGCCGAAGAGCCGGTGTTGTCCGTAGACACCTCCAAGGTCATGTGGCCAGCATGACTGCATGGAATGCCGTTACCTTCTCGCCAGAGTGGTACCTATTGATCTACTCACATTGGCATGTTTTCGAGTTGGTCACGACTGGACTTAACGCCAGGGGAAAACCTTTACCCTTTTTATACTAATACAGTAGAATCTCACTTATCCAAGCTAAACGGGCTGGCAGAATGTTGGATAAGTGAATATGTTGGATAATAAGGAGAGATTAAGAAAAAGCCTATTAAACATCAAAATTTTACAAATTAAGGGCTGAAAAACTAGGCTTATACGCGAGTATATGCAGTAATTGAAGTGTTTATTGATATGCTGACCTTATGTGCTTCCCTTCTTCCCATTGCTCAGCTTTCTAAAGCTGCCGGATCTCCGGAGAAGCCAACGTGGAACTCGACCTTCTTGTTCCAAGGAAGAGATGGAGCCACGGCCTTCTCGGATGACACCGCCTTGGTGATCGAATACTTCAAGTCACGTAGGACTTTCTCTTTGGCTGATAACATGGAGATACGTGTCTTTTTCCATAAGCAGTACAACTCTTGTATCCACAGAAGTTAGCCACCATTACCACATGGGCATCTTCTAGGTCCTTTAGATGATGCTTCCACTAGTGGGGCAATCATACACAAATTCTATGCTTCTTTGAATCCCACCCATGGGGAAAAAGTGGGATAGAAATGAAATAATAATAATAATAATAATAATAATAACCATCATACAGTCCTAGACACTTGGGAAGTGTTCGACTTGTGATTTTGTGATACGAGATTCAGCATATCTATCTTGTTTGCTGTGTCATACAATGTTGTTGTGCCAATAATTAATAATAATAATAATAATAATAATAATAATATACATCACACAATCCTAGACACTTGGGAAGTGTTCGACTTGTGATTTTGTGATACGAAATTCAGCATATCTATCTTGTTTGCTGTGTCATACAATGTTGTTGTGCCAATAATTAATAATAATAATAATAATAATAATAATAATATACATCACACAATCCTAGACATTGGGAAGTGTTCAACTTGTAAATTAGTGATACGAAATTCAGCATATATATCTTGTTTGCTGTGTCATACAATGTTGTTGTGTCAATAATTAATAATAATAATAATAATAATAATAATATACATCACACAGTCCTAGACACTTGGGAAGTGTTCGACTTGTGATTTTGTGATACGAGATTCAGCATATCTATCTTGTTTGCTGTGTCATACAATGTTGTTGTGTCAATAATAATAATAATAATAATAATAATAATAATAATAATAATTCTGCCTCTAATCCAGTTTTCGGATCCATTAGTTTCATCTTGGGTGGATCTACACTGCTGAACAGATGGAGTTTGACACCATTTGAATTGTCATGACTCAGTGTGATGGAATCCTGGGTTTTGATAATATAATAATAATAATAATAATAATAATAATAATAATAATAATACTGCCTCTAATCCAGTTTTCGGATCCATTAGTTTAATCTTGGGTGCATCTACACTGCAAAACAGATGGAGTTTGACACCGTTTGAACTGCCATGACTCAGTGTGATGGAATCCTGGGTTTTGATAATATCATAATAATAATAATAATAATAATAATAATAATAATAATAATAATAATAATAATAATAATATAATTCTGCCTCTAATCCAGCTTTCAGATCCATTAGTTTCATCTTGGGTGCATCTACACTGCCGAACGGATGGAGTTTGACACCATTTGAACTGCCATGACTCAATGTGATGGAGTCCTGGGTTTTGATGATAATAATAATAATAATAATAATAATAATAATAATAATAATAATAATAATATATTTGTATTCCGCCTTATCTCCCTGATGTTTGTTGAGGCACTTGCACTCTTTCGCCGAGTTCTCACTCATATGTTTCTTAGGATGGCAAAGGATTGCAGAGTCTCAATTATAGGTTCAAAATACTTATTGTGGTAAAAAGAAATCCATTGTAGATATGATAGAAGAGGTTCTTGGAGCTAACTAGCTCTCTAGGCTAGCTTCTAAGGAAGGTAAGAAGGTAAAAATAACAAAAATATCTAAATAGCTACATTTTGCCTGGAGAATGGCAAAACATGTCCTATCAGCATACTGGGCCCATAACCCTTTGTTGGGTCTCTATTGAGCAGTTAGACTCAAAATAACCCAAGAGTGGGTTATTTTGCGTCTAACCACTCAATAGATTCCCAACAGCTGCCAAGTTTATCTCTGAGGATAACTAGGATAAGAAAACCTTCTGTATTAGGCCCAGGTTGAAACTTGTCTTGCATAAATTTGCAGTGTTTTTATATGCATCTAGCCTTGTTCATATGCATCTAACATTGAACTCATCCTGTGTTTGAGAAGTCTTATCAGTTTAGGGATCTGTTGGCAGTTGTGCACTTTTTACCACTGAGCAAATGATGTCTTTGGACTGATTGACTTGCACTCTTTGGCAGAGGTGGCTAAAGACCCTGCAGAACTACAACTCCTATGATTCCATAAAACTAAGAATTATTTCTACAGTGTAGATGCATCCTCGGTAACAACCTTAGGGTGATGTTTGGACGAGAACGATTTCCGAAGCATCCCTACATATCGGTGTTGATTTGTTGGGGAAAACAATGACGTATTCTCCTTGATCTTTGCTTTCCTGCTGTGCTGAATAATGAGACTAACTAGTAGCATTTGTCCCATTTTTCCACTCAACAGGACCTGGAGAAGAGCTGGGAGGTAGTCCCAAGCCTTTGGGTTTCTCGGTGCTGCCCTTAACCAACCGGGTGTATCGGAAACTGGTGGCCGACAGCAGCAGGAGTGGCCTCCGTGTCGAAAGCCTTCCCATCCAGGTGCGGAGGGAGTTGTAGTTTGTCAAGGCAACAACACTCTTTGGCAAGGATAGCTTGGCCAAAACTACAACTCCCAGGATGGGGTAGCATTGAACGTGACAGTTAAAGTGGGGTCAAACCTTAGTGATGCCATTCAACACAAGGGCTGTGTTAAGACAATCAAGTCATCATTCAACCTGTGACAGTCATCACTAGGTTGCATGACCATACTTTGTCCCAACAGGCACCATCCCTGAATGTCTGAAACGACATATTAGGAATGGAAGTAATATTTCTAATTAATTAATAATATTATAATGTAATAGGAGCCCCCCGATGGCCTAGGGGATAAAAGCCTCGTGACTTGAAAGTTGGGTTGCTGACTTAAAGGCTGCCAGGTTCGAATCCCACCTGGGGAGAGAGGGGATGAGCTCCCTCTATCAGCTCCAGCTCCATGCGGGGACATGAGAGAAGCCTCCCACAAGGATGGTAAAAACATCAAAACATCCAGGCGTCCCCTGGGCAACGTCCTTGCAGACGGCCAATTCTCACACTCCAGAAGCAACTCTGGTTGCTCCTGACACAAAAAAAATATATAATGTAATGAAATATTATACTAATAATAATACAATACAATAATAATATTTATTGTATATTATATATTACATGTAATATTGCTAATAATAATACAGCATAGTGATATAGTACGATCTATATATATAAATGAGTGATGGCATCACGGCGACCAACAAAACAACAAAACTACAGCCCCCCCCCCCAAAAAAAAATCGAAATTTGACAACACAACTCATTATCCACGCCTCTAGGTTGATACAACAAAAAGAAAAGAAAAATAAAGTCCTAATTAGAGGAAAAGGAATTATTGTTTTTATCCAATTGCTGCCAGTTAGAGGACTAATCTCTGCCCACTTGGTCTCCTAGCAACCAACTCAGCCCAGGGGACAGGCAGACTTAGGCCTCGGCCTCTTCCACAGATTATCTAATTTGCACTGGATTATATGGCAGTGTAGACTCAAGGCCCTTCCACACAGCTATATTACCCATTTATAATCTTATATTATCTGCTTTGAACTGGATTATCTGGACTCCACACTGCCATATAATCCACTTCAGTGTGCATTTTATACAGCTGTGAAGAAGGGGCCTCATATAATCCAGTTCTAAGCAGATAATATAAGATGATAAATATAATATGTAATAATTACTGTGATATAATAATACAGAACAATATAATCTCTAAAATCAGGACAATAAATAAAGAGCAACAGTCTGAAAGCATAAGCCACAGCAACGCGTGGCCGGGCAAAGCTAGTATCTATATATATATAAATGTAATGTACGTTTGTAGGACCGAGTAAACAACAAAACCACTGAACCAAATCACACCAAATTTGGCCACAAAAGACATGGTCATCCAATCTATGTCTTTCAAACAAAAAACCTGGGAAATAAAGTCCAAATTAGAGAACGAGGAAGAGCTGTTTTCAATCCTGGTTGCTGGTCAGAAGGGTAGGCCCTGCCCCCTTTTAGGCCCCGCCCACGTCATCTCCTAGTAACCCCCTCGGCCACAATGGCACCGGGGTACAGCCAGGGTTCAGGCTTTTGAGGCTGCAAGGCTATTCACTGCTATTCCACCTGGCCAACAAAGCATTCCCATAAGCCACAGCAACTCGTGACCGGGCACGGCTAGTAATAATATATAATGCTAATGTTGTGCTATGCTAATAACATAAAATATTGTATGTACAAATAATTTGTAAGCTGCTTCGGGTGAGAAGGACGGGATATAAATGTAGTAAATAAATATATAAATGATATAGGTCTCCTTCCCAATAGGAAGGATGGACCAGCTTTTAACATCTCAATGTACTTTGGAGAAGTTATTACTGGAGAAAAACCCGCCTTCTTCAGCTCCCAGAATTCCCAATTATTGGCAAAGGTGACTGAGGCATATGGGAGTTGAAGCCCAAAATATTTGGAGGACTAGAGTTTGGGAATCCATATATATATATGATTTGATTTACCATTAAGTAAGTAATTGAATTAACGACTCTACTCAAGTAAGGACTAGCAATTAGCATGGGTCTGTGGCTGAACTTTGCATGAATTGACTATGTTAATGGACCTTGTTCTCTATCTGCTGCCTCCCCAGGATACAAATCTACGAACCAAATCAGGAGAAATACCAACGGTCCAGCTCGGCCTCCAGTTAATCAATTCAGAGGTGAGGAAAAAAATTGCAAAATATATATACAGCACAGCCATGAAAGCCTTCGACAACACAATATTAACAATGTATAGTTGAAGGCTTTCACGGCTGGAGTCACTGGAGTGTTGTATGGTTTCTGGGCTATATGGCCATGTTTTAGCTGTTAGGACATGGTCATAGAGTCCGGAAACCACACAACACCCTAATAATAGTAATCATCATCATCATCATCATCTATCTAGATAAAAATGTAATGTATGTTTGTAGGACTGAGTAAAAAACAAAACCACTGAACCAAATCACACCAAATTTAGCCACAAAACACATAGCAACCCAATCTATGTCTTTCAATTAAAAAACCCTAGAAAAATAAAGTCCAATTTATATGACGAGGAAGAGCCGTTTTCAACCCTGACTGCTGGTCAGAAGGGTAGGCCCTGCCCCCTTTAGGCCCCACCCACTTCATCTCCTAGCAACCCCCTTGGCCACAATGGCGCCGAGGGACAGCCAGGGTTCAGTTAGGCCTCTTCCACACAGCGATATAACCCAGAATGCCAAGGCAGATAATCCACAGTATTATCTTGAGCCCACACTGCCATATAATCCAGTTCAGTGTGGATTTTATACAGCTGTGTAGAAGGGGCCTCATAGTATAATCAAGTTCTAAGCAGATAATATAGGATTATAAATATAATATATACAGTAGTCTCACTTATCCAACACTCACTAATCCATCGTTCTGGATTATCCAACGCATTTTTGGAGTCAATGTATTCAATATATCGTGATATTTTGGTGCTAAATTCATAAATACAGTAATTACTACATAGCATTACTGTGTATTAAACTACTTTTTCTGTTGTATAACATGATATTTTGGTGCTTAATTTGATGTTTAATAGGCTTTTCCTTAATTTCTCCTTATTATCCAACATATTTGCTTATCCAAGCTCCTGCTGGCCTGTTTACGTTGGATAAGCGAGATTCTACTGTAATAATTACTGTGGTATAATAATACAGAACAATATAATCTCTAAAATCGGGACAGTAAATAAAGAACAACACTCTGAAAACAGGGGAATTCCAGACAGGAAACAATCAGGGCCAGCTAACACCTCCCAACAAAGGATTCCCCTAGGAATCCTGTCCCCTTGATCTGGTCATGTAAGTGTTATTTATTGTTATAATTGTATTATTTTACTTTGTTTAATAATGTGTTATTATGTTGTTATGTAATGTTTGTGTTGTTTTATGACTGTAAACCGCCCTGAGTCCCATCCGGGAGATAGGGCGGTATATAAATAAAGTTTTATTATTTATTATATTATAGGAATCCCACTTAGTATGACACCACAGCAATGCGTGGCCGGGCACAGCTAATAATAATAATAATAATAATAATAATAATAATAATAATAATAATAATAATAATGGGATCTGCGCGTATCATCCGAAAATACATCACACAGTCCTAGACACTTGGGAAGTGTTCGACTTGTGATTTTGTGATACGAAATCCAGCATATCTATCTTGTTTGCTGTGTCATACAATGTTGTTGTGTCAATAATAATAATAATAATAATAATAATAATAATAATAAGATCTCAGCCGGCATTTGGAAACAATAGACATTGACAAAATTACGATCTGCCAACTGAAAAAGGCCACCCTGCTGGGATCTGCACGCATCATCCGAAAATACATCACACAGTCCTAGACACTTGGGAAGTGTTTGACTTGTGATTTTGTGATACGAAATCCAGCATGTCTATCTTGTTTGCTGTGTCATAATAAAATAATAATAATAATAATAATAATAATAATAATAATAATAATAATATCAGGACCTCAAGATTGAAATTCAAAGACTCTGGCAGAAAGCAGTACAGGTGGTCCCGGTGGTGATGGGCACACTGGGTGCTCTCAGGGAGCATTTGGAAACAATAGATATTGACAAAATTACGATCTGCCAACTGCAAAAGGCCACCTTACTGGGATCTGTGCGCATCATCCGAAAATACATCACACAGTCCTAGGCACTTGGGAAGTGTTCGACTTGTGATTTTGTGAAATGAAATCCAGCATATCTATCTAGTTTGCTGTGTCATAATAAAATAACAATAATAATAATAATAATAATAATAATAATAATAATAATAATAATAATAATAATAATATCTCAGCCGGCATTTGGAAACAATAGACATTGACAACATTACAATCTGTCTGCTGCAAAAGGCCACCCTACTGGGATCTGTGCGTATCATCCGAAAATACATCACAGAGTCCTAGACACTTGGGAAGTGTTCGACTTGTGGTTTTGTGATATGAAATCCAGCATATCTATCTTGTTTGCTGTGTCATTATAAAATAATAATAATAATAATAATAATAATAATAGTAATAATAATAGGGGCAAATATTTTGGGGATCCTTGTATGCAAAGGCCAGGTGTGCAGCTGTAAGAAACAACACATCTCATGCTTTGCAAAGCTAATTTGGGCCCGAACTTAAACCAGGCAGGTTAATTCCATGGTTTTTCCCCCCCGGAGACCCCCACGGCTGGGGCAGGACTGTCTGTTGCGGTGCTTTGGAGGAATGGCCCCGGGGGTCATCCCAGAGGGGCCGGCATGTGATGAATTATTCACGGGGGTGTCCGTAAGTGCCGGATTAATCCCTTTCCTTCCAGCTGGCTGGCGCACTAAATTATCACTCCTAGTCATGCGGGGAAATGCTGCGGAATTCATTTAGCTGATTATTGTTTTTGATCTAGGAACTATCCTCCCCCTCCTTTCCCCTTTCTTCCTTTCGCCTGCCTTCAACATCCACCGTTAATGTATGTACAAGAGAGGGAAGGAGAAGAAAAATATCCAGTGACAGGTTGTGATTCCCAATGAAAAAGAATGAATGTGTCGCTGGAGGCGGAATCGAAAGGAGTTGGTGCCCAGCTGCGTGGCCGGGCAATTTCGGTTTCAACCTTATGGCATTTGTGAGATTTTTTCTCTCCTTCTTTGAGCGAACGAAGCAACAGGGAATCGGCGCAAAGAGAGGCAGATTCGGAATGGTTAGGACCGCTCTGAAACTCAGTTTGATGCCCATGAAAGGAAAGGGCGGAAATCCACAGAGGTTCTTGTAGGTTCCTTGTAAGGTCCTTGACTTCCCAGTTGACATCAAATATGAATTACCCGTATATACTCGAATATAAGCCGAGGCACCTAATTTTACCACAAAAAAACTGGGAAAACATTGACTCCAGTATAAGCCGAGGGTGGGAAATTTCAGAAAAAAAAAATATATACCAATAGAATTACATTAATTGAGGCATCAGTAGGTTAAATGTTTCTGAATATTTACATCAAGCTCTAATTTAAGATAAGACTGTCCAACTCTGATTAAATCACTATTCTCATCTTCTTCCATGTAAATGCCCTTATGTATCCTTTTAATAATAATAGAGTAAAATAATACATGTAATACAGTAGAGTCTCATTTATCCAAGCCTTGCTTATCCAAGCTTCCGGATTATCCAAGCCATTTTTGTAGTCAGTGTTTTCAATATACAGTAGAGTCTCACTTATCCAAGCTAAACGGGCCAGCAGAAGCTTGGATAAGTGAATATCTAGGATAATAAGGAGGGATGAAGGAAAAGCCTATTAAACACCAAATTAGGTTATGATTTTACAAATTAAGCACCAAAACATCATGTTATACAACAAATTTGACAGAAAAGGTAGTTCAATACGCAGTAATGCTATGTTGTAATTACTATATTTACGAATTTAGCACCAAAATATCACAATGTATTGAAAACATTGACTGCAAAAATGGCTTGGATGATCCAGAGGCTTGGATAAGTGAGACTCTACTGTATCATGATATTTTGGTGCTAAATTAGTAAATACAGTAATTACAACATAACATTAGTGTGTAATGAACTACTTTTTCTGTCAAATCTGTTGTATAACATGATGTTTTGGTGCTTAATTTGTAAAATCATAACCTAATTTGATGTTTAATAGGCTTTTCCTTAATCTCTCCTTATTATTCAACATATTCGCTTATCCAATGTTCTGCCGGCCCGTTTAGCTTGGATAAGTGAGACTCTACTAAAATTACATTAATTGAGGCATCAGTAGGTTAAATGTTTTTGAATATTTACATCAAGCTCAAATTTAAGATCAGACTGTCCAACTCTGATCAAATCATGATTCTCATCTTCTTCAATGTAAATGTGCTTATGTTTCCTTTGAATAATAATAGAGTAAAATAATACATGTTATAATAATGATAATAATAATAATAATAATAATAATAATAAATAATAATAATACAGGAAAATAATACCTGTAATAATAAATAGAGTAAAATAATAAATGCAATAATAATAATAAGATCAGAGTGAAATAATAAATGTATTATTATTATTATTATTATTATTATTATTAATACAGTATAGTCTTACTTATCCAAGCTAAACGGGCCGGCAGAAGCTTGGATAAGCGAATATCTTGGATAATAAGGAGGCATTAAGGAAAGGCCTATTAAACATCAAATTAGGTTATGATTTTACAAATTATGCACCAAAACATCATGTTATACAACAAATTTGACAGAAAAACTAGTTCAATACACAGTAATGTTATGTTGTAATTACTGTATTTACGAATTTAGCACCAAAATATCATGATATATTGGAAACATTGAGTACAAAAATGCGTTGGATAATCCAGAATGTTGGATAAGCGAGTGTTGGATAAGTGAGACTCTACTGTATTAGGATGTTTTTAAGATGTTTTTTAAAGATGTTTTAAAGATGTTTTTAAGATGTTTTTGAATTGTTGATTTTAGCCGGTTCTTGTAAGCCACCCTGAGCCCTAGGGGAGTGGCGGCATACAAGTTCGAAAAATAAATAAATAAATATATCATGATATTATGGTGCATATAAACATATATGACACAGCTCAGCAAAACAATACAAACCATGAGTGAGACATCTAAATGAAGTCAATCCAGTCCTAGACGACAAAGCAGCTGAATATGTACTGTATATACTCAAGTATAAGCCTAGTTTTTCATCCCTTTTTTAGGGCTGAAAAAGCTCCCCTCGGCTTATACTGGGGTGAGGGTCCTGGTTGGCTTATATTTGGGTCAGCTTATACTCAAGAATATATGGTACATTTATTATTTTTCTCTATTATTGTTGCTACTATTACATTTATTTTACTCTATTTTATTATTATTAATAATAATAATAATAATACATTTATTATTTCATTCTGATCTTATTATTGTTGTTGCATTTATTATTTTACTCTATATATTATTACATGTATTATTTTCCTGTATTTATTATTATTATTATTATTATTATTATTATTATTATTATTATTACATGTATTATTTTACTCTATTATTATTAAAAGGATACATAAGCACATTTACATTGAAGAAGATGAGAATAATGATTTGATTAGAGTTGGACAGTCTTATCTTAAATATGAGCTTTATGTACATATTCAAAAACATTTAACCTACCAATGCCTCAATGAATGTAATTTTATTGGTATCTATTTTTATTTCTGAAATTCACCACCCTCGACTTATACTGGAGTCAATGTTTTCCGAGTTTTCTTGTGGTAAAATTAGGTGCCTCGGCTTATATTCGGGTTGGCTTATACTCGAGTATATACGGTATTTATCTTATTTAGCCTATCTTCAGCTCCTTCTTATGATCCTCTTTTGCCCAATGACACATGCCTGGACATTACGGTAATGCTCCGATCGGATTCCCGCTTTGACTTAATGCATTTACATTGGCAGCATCCTTCTCCCAAAGCGGCGCATGCAAAAAAAAAATCCATATATTTGCGTTTGCTCGGCGTGTGCCTCACCCTGGAGATGCTGCCAAGCTTTTCAAAGCTATTCAGGGAGACTTAATTCACCCTAATAGCAACAACTGCTCTTGTGATCCTCTCTTTCTTTCTTTTCCTTGCTAGCTGTCACTTTCAACTGTTTTATCTAAGTAACATGGCTTGCTTTTTTGTTATTTTTTTTTAAAAAAAAGACACAAAAGGAGATCTTGGCTGATAACGGCGGAATTAAACGCTGTCATGTGATGTGGTTGCGTTAAAGTGACAGGCGCTGACAGATTGCTAAGTGCACAGTGGGAGATGGGAGAGGGAGGGGAACCCATAAATTAAGCAAAAATACACAATGGCAGTAAAACTGCCCTCCCCAAGCTGGCACCATCCAGATGTGTTGGGCTGGTTGGTGGATGATGGGGATTGTTGTCAAATGAATCTGGGATGTGGCAAGAGGAATTCTAGATTTGCAAAGCTCAGCAATTTCTGGTTGCTTGAGAGTTACTCTTAAAATAAGCCTAACTAATACTATACCACATACTATACCATATAATAAACTCTCCATCACTTGAGTTTTCTTTTTATCGTGTCAGAAGTGACTTGGGAACATACTGCAAGTCGCTTCTGGTGTGAGAGATTGGCCGTCTACGGAGACGTTACTGGATGTGTTACCATCCTGCTGGGAGGCTTCTCTCATGCCCCCACAAGCTAGAGCTGACAGACGGGAGCTCACCCCATCTTGCGGATTCAAGCCGGCAATCTTCAGGTCAGCCACCCAACCTTCAGGTCAGCAGTTCAGCCAGCACATGGGTTCAACCCAATTGTGCCACCTTCTTGAGATGCGATAATTAAAAGCAAAGACAAACTTTGTTATTACACAATGCACAGCTGCAACACAGCGCACAAAATTTGCAATTGCAACTTGCAAAGGAACATGTTTTCTGTGGAACGGCACTTCTGCTGCTTTGAGAAGAATGCATTCAGTACGGGGAAAGTGAAAGTTCCAGTTTTCTTGAGAAACGGCCTTCGTTGGATGGGGAGTTTTTCTGAGAAGCCAGATTAGGCATGAGAATGGAGGGAGTGAGAAATAGACAAATCAGACGTTCTCAAAGAATCCGTGATAAAACCTCTTGAAGTCCAGGTGTTGTGACTCAGCTGGAACCTCAGAGTGACTCTGATGGGGATTATGGGATTCAGGTTCAGAGTGTCCCTGTTGTAGAAGATGAGGAACAGAGAGTTTTTCCCACAGCAGGGAATGGTGTTGATGATACTGAAACTAGCCAGGTGCAAATTGACTCAGAAAAGGAGGACAGTTCTCAGTCTGATAGCAAGCAGATTGACGCTAATGAGCAAGTAGACCTTGATGGAATGGAATCTCTAGATCGAGCTGACCGTTTGGAATTCAAGGTTCGAAGGAGTGTGAGAATAGCAAACAAGAAGGAGGTCAGAGGCCAAAGAAATGCTTTCATGCTTTGCAAAGGGTATTAAAACAGTGTGTTGGGAGACAAATCTTTGTCAAAGCAACTTTTCGCGCAAGTCAAGAAGCAAGCTCTCGTTTTCCTGGATTATCTTGCAGTCTTTCTGTGTTCATGTTCAGGAATGTTAGGAATTGTGGGAATTGAAGTCCAAAACACCTTGAGGGCCCAAGTTGGCCCATACCTGGCTAGACTGTACCTGCTCCTCTCCTCTCCCTTCTGAATCAAGTGCAAGCTATCATTCGACTTTGATCTTATTTTGCAGAAATTGGATTGAGTTGAGGATAAAGAGCGAGAGTGGGATGAGGGGAGAGAAAGAAACAGGGCATTTTAAAGTCATGATAAAGTGGGACAGTAGAGGATTAGCAGGGGCTCTCTTTGTCAAACTGGGTCAACTGGAAAGCCTGGACGTGTCCTCTCAGCTCCGCCAGCTGTGCCCATTCTCCCTCGGTTGGCTTTTCTAGCTAATGCATAGTGTAATTGGCACGGCTTTGGGTTTAAAATTAATACGATGCATTTATCTATCCGGGATTGCTTGTAAAATGCGCCTGAAATCCAAAGGGATTAGTACAAAGAAAACACGGGTCAAAATGGCTTCGGGTTGTGAAAGGCGAGCAGCTGAATGGAGGAGTCATAGGTCGCCATTATTCTCCGCCAGGTTCTTTAGTTCCACAAAATGAAACCTTGATTGCCGGGGAAATTATAGAGGAGTGATAGAATAACTGCCGAAATGGGAACCCATTGAGCCGGACTCGCTTTGTTAGACAGCTAATGAGTGGGAGACAGCAAGTCCACGGCTAAGAGAGAGAAAGGAGTGCTTTTGTGGAGGGAAATTTGTCAGTTTCTGCTCACATTTCCCCCAGGGAGGTTTTAAGGGAGAGCTAATTGAATTAGGGACACGGGTGGCAATTGCTGGCCATCTCTGCCACATGAAAGAAAGGCAAAAGGGGGTGTTGTTGACATCCTTTCTCGGTCCAGCCCAGACCCCATCTGTTCCGTCCTTCGGCCCGGGAATAATTCATAAGGAGACGGATAAAACTGTTGCATTTTGCATGAATGCTGCCTTGCTCCCAGCTAGTCCAATCCTTGCTCCCTTTGGATATCCAGGGACCTGGTCCGGGGTCAAGGGCTTCCCAGACTAATGAAATGGTGGCAAGAGTCACATCTGGCAGAAGTAATGAGCCGCAGATCAGACTCGGAGGGTGTGCATCAGTGCGTTTATTCTCTCATGCTCTCAGCCCACCTCTTAAACACTCGGAGATTCATACTATCAGAGTTGGAAGTGCTGTCCATGTTCATTCCGACACAATGAGATCCCTCCTGACAGATGGCCATCCAAACTTTGCTTAAAGGAGGAGGAGACTCCACCGCGCTCTCAGGTAGCAGCATATCCCGCCGACGAACTGCTCTTGAGATGCGATAATTAAAAGCAAAGACAAACTTCATTATTACACAATACACAGCTTCAACAAAGCACACAAAATTTGCAATTGCAACTTGCAAAGGAACATGTTTTCTGTGGAACAGAAAAAAGTGCATTCAGTACAGGGAAAGTGAAAGATCCAGTTTTCTTGAGAAATAATTCATCACGAAGATCTTCCCAATATTACGGTGGAATCTCTTTTCCTGCAGTTTGAATCCATTTTTCCATTGTGTCCTGATCTCTATTTATTTATTATTTTATTTTATTTATTTATTTACAGCATTTATATTCCGCCCTTCTCACCCCGAAGGGGACTCAGGGCGAATCACATTACATACATAAGGCAAACATTCAATGCCTTTTAACATAGAACAAAGACAAGACAAACATAGGCTCCGAGCGGGCCTCGAACTCATGACCTCCTGGTCACAGTGATTCATTGCAGCTGATTGCAGCTGGCTTGCTCTCCGGGCTGTGGCGCAGGCTGGAGAGCAAGCCAGCTGCAACCAGCTGCAATGAATCATTTATATTCCGCCCTTCTCACCCCGAAGGGGACTCAGGGCGGATCACGTTACACATATAGACAAACATTCAATGCCTTTTAATATAGAACAAAGACAAGACAAACATAGGCTCCGAGCGGGCCTCGAACTCATGACCTCCTGGTCAGAGTGATTCATTGCAGCTGGTTGCAGCTGGCTTGCTCTCCCGCCTGCGCCACAGCCCGGAGCCTAAAGCACAGAAAACCAGTTTACACCCATCCTTTCCAATATCTAAACATAGCTCTCATGTCCCCTCTCAGCCTTCTTTCCGCCAAGCTAAACACACCGCTTTCCATAAGTTGTTCCTCATACAGCTCGGCTTCCAAACCTTTGCACCTTCCATCTTGTCCATTTCCTCCTTGTATTGTTTTGTAGGCATGTCCGATCGATGAAAAAAATGTTTCAATTCTCGTTTCCAAAGTAGGGGGCGCTGGCGCTTCGGTATAGAAAGTATTTCCGATTTTTTCACCCAAAAATTTCGGATATTTCCGAAAATTCGTAATGATTCTAAATGTTTCTAAAATGGCGGATGCACATGCGCAATCGCTACACACCAGGCTTGTATGGCAATCTTCCATGTGGACGTTAGCCCCCACCTTTGCGTCCATCGTGGAAGCTTCTGATTGGCTGGGGAGCGGCAGCCATATTAGGCTGTGCTAAGCTCCCATTCAAGGTAGGTTGCAGAAACAAAAAATATATTTTAATTTAAAAAAAAAATTTGTGGAAAAAAATTAACGAAACATTAAGAGACAATTAGAGAATGGGCCAACAATGGTTCGAATTACATTGCTGGTTGCGCTGTGAGACAATGTCTCGGAATGCGTATCAAAAAGCGAGAACAATCCGAAATAATTCCGATATACGATTCAAAACGATTTTTTGGACATGTCTATTGTTTTGCCCAGAACTGGACATGGAACTGTACATTTCTTTCTTGTTTTGTTAAAGAAGGCGAGACATGAAAGGAAGCACCAGGGTTAGTAGGCTAAACACATAGATATGTCTTCATGATAACACCATCGCTGCTCCAAATCACGGAGAGGGAGAAACCGGTGCCCTGGCGTCCTTGTGATCACCCCGTTGCCGGAGTGGGAAGCTGTGCTGGCCACTTTACCGCCAACCATCCGCAGCGACCAATTTAAGGAATTAGGAAGGGATTAGGGGCAAATGAACCCAGCTTGTGTGCCCGGCACGCCCGTGAATGCAAAGAGGGAACAGGGAGAGATTGGTTTGGCTGGGAAATGATTGGAGTCCCCACTTGCTGTATCCTCTCCAATTAGCAATCCACCTCTGCTTACTTAAGGAGCAGCTGGCGAGTGTCATTGCCTTGCGCTGCGGATGATGAGTTTCCCCAAGAGCGGCTCCCTAATAGATTTGTACGGTCACAATGAGAAGGTGTCATTCGGTAGCCGTGGCCCTGATAAGAGCTGGATTGTGACAGAAAGACCAAATTGCTTATTATTTCAAATTAGGGAGAATGGTGTGGGTTTGTGTGCGTATATTGTACGGGAGCTGTCCTTTTTCTTGTGTTCTGACAGAGTCGCTATGTCTAGAACAGGGGTCCTCAAACTTTTTAAGCTGAGGGCCGGTCCACAATCCTTCAGACTGTTGAGAGGCCGGACTATCATTTGAAAAAAAAAATACAAACAAATTCCGATGCACACTGCACATGTCTTATTTGTAGTGCAAAAACAACAACAGCAACAACAACAACAACAACAACAAAAGAACAATACAATATTTAAAAATAAAAACAATTTTAACCAACATACATTGATCAGGATTTCAATGGGAAGTGTGGTCCTGCTTCTGGCCAATGAGATAGTCAAGTTAATTAGGGTTGTTGTTGTTGTTGTTGTTGTTGTTGTTGTTGTGTTCCTTCAAGTCATTTCAGACTTTGGGCGATTTTCAGACTAAGTCTAAAATTTATTTATTTATTATTTATTTATTTACTGCATTTATTTACTACATTTGTATCACACCCTTCTGACCCCAAAGTGGCTTACAAATTATATGTACATACAATATATTATATTATTAGCATAGCACAATATTAGCATTATATATTACTATATTGAACTATACCACTATACTGTAATATTATTAGTAATATTATATGTAATATAGAACATATAATTAATATTATTATATGGTATTATTATTAGTGTTATATTGTATTACATTATAATATTATTATCAATATTATATGTATATACAATATATTATATTATAAAACTGAGGGCAGGGGCCAGGTAAATGACCTCGGAGGGCCGCATCCGGTCCCCGGGCCTTAGTTTGGGGACCCCTGGTCTAGAATATCCAACAACAGGGAGATATTCACCAAATAATTATCTTGCTTGCCAGAATGCAAAGGATGCATTAGTTCAGGGTTGGGGAGAATTATATGCCCTCCAGGTTGAAGAGCTTTGTTCGTAAACTTGATCAAATCACCGGCATTTTTCTGGCTTATGGGTGCCTTAAAATACCTCCCTATTTTTAAGCAGTACCTATTTATCTACCAACATTTTGCTTTCGAACTGCTAGGTAGGCAGAAGCTAGGCTAAGGACCAGGAGCTCATCCCGACCCGGGATTGGAACTCTCAGCCTTTCAACTGACAAGATTTACTGCAGATGGTGGTTTAACCTGCTGTGCTAAAATGTCGGTAACCAATATTTATTGGAATCAACACCAATATTAATTAGAAGGAACATATCGGTGAGAGTCGTGAATGAAGAACAGGGATTGAATCTCTGCTCAGCCATGGAAACTTTGGTAAGCCACTCTCTCTCTCAACCTCAGAGGAAGGCAATGGACCAACTATAACAAACGTTGCCAAGACAACTTGAAAGTAGACAACAACAAACAAGACACTGATATATCCTGTTTGTAGCTGTTAATGAAAGATATAACATGCATTTTGTCTTCCTTCTTGAACAAGTTGGTTTTTAGACTGAAATTAGTGGATCTGAATGGCAAAATAATTCTTTCTAAAGTTGGATTCCATGTGCAGTTTCCAAACAGAAAATTGATGGAATGATGAAATAGATGGATTTGCTCGTTTGGTGGTTGGATAATACACTGTCTGACTATGGCATGACCTATTATGGTGAATAGAGGCTGATTGTAGTCTGCTCGCTTTTCCTCCTTGAAATCCTCCGATCTTTTCACCCATCTGTCTACCTGATATTCTGTGTTCCTTGCAGAGACCGGACACCTTTCTGAATTCGTCTACTACAAGTGGCCTTCCCCTCTTGGATCCAGCCCTTGTGGATGAGCTTGGGACTATCAAAGAGCCATGGACCCGACCGTCTTCCAAAGCCGAGGCAAAGAACAGCCTCGTCCCTGTGCCTCACCGCACCGTGAGTGTTTTATTTTATTTTAAAATAAAATATTTTATGTTATGGTTTCTCTCTAAACAGTACATGTGCTGTGTAGTGCAAACATGAGTAGGAAATGAGAAGCTGATTGTGGAAATCCACATCAACGAAGTGCCACCATTACCCAGTTGCAACGGTCACTTCAATCGCAATTGTGCAATGGCTGGCACTGTTGAAGTGGGAATGATTGTATATAGAGTTGTTTAAATGTAATTGAGTTATAGTGTTGCAATGTGAGCTGGAGATTGCATCATGCTGTCTGCTGTCCACTATGCGAGTGTGTAAAGAGTTAACTGTGTATTGCATCAGACAGCAGAGGTGGTTATAAATAGCTTGCTGTGTTATCTGTTCTTCCCTCTGCCCTCTGCTCTCTGCCTCTTTGCACTCTGTCTGTATATATTGTCTTGAGAGTTTTCCGTTTGTTAGTAAACCTTTTGTAGATAGCCAAACAGGCTTCAGCCTCTTTATTGGTGCCAGTGATTCTTCATTGATCTTCTGCTGCATGTGTGTTTATCCAAACCGTGCGCTCTGACAGGCACTTTGTTGATGTTGATTTCTGCAATCCAATAACAATTGTACCCGGAGCAATAGGGGGGAAAAAGAGGAAAGTATAGACAGTGGGGAAAAGGGATGTGTTTAGGTCCAAATTTCGATGGTTTCTTATATGTACATAAGTTCACCTCTAGAAGCAATTGCTGATTTTTATCCTATGTAGTCATTTCTATCCAAAGCTCAAGGTTGCGGAAGGAAGATTGCAACTGTGCTGCTTTGTCTATGCAAGTGTGCATTTGGTTCTGCATTCAGGTATGAATCCAGATGTACAAACCTACCATTCTAGGGTTGTGTTACATAATCAAGGCCAGGAGCGGCTCAAGCTATAAGCAAAATACACATTTGCGTGTGGCGCCAATCCTTGCTCCCAGGAAGGTTCCTCTGCCGTGGCTCCCTACCTACTTATCTACCTTGCCACATATTCTCCACATTGTGTGTATGTGTATGTATATAAAAGACTAGCTGTGCCCGGCCACGCGTTGCTGCGGCAAAGTATGGTGGTATGGGAAATCAGATAATCTGTAGTGTGAAAGAGGCCTAAGTGAGACCTAACTCTGCCTGTCCCCTGGGGTGAGTGGGTTGTTAGGAGACCAAGCTTAGCCTTCTAACTGGCAGCAATTTGATGAAAGCAATTATTCCTCTCCCTCTAATTAGGACTTTATTTTTCTTTTCTTTTTGTTGTATGAACGTAGAGGCATGGATGAGGGGTTGTGCTGCCAAGTTTAGTGTTTCTGGGATGTGTAGTTTTGTTGTTTTGTTCTAGGCTGAAATTTCATTACCCTTTTATATATATAGATTATATACACACACACACACAAACACATATGCAGGAACCATATGTTCCATATATATACCTACATATATGTTCTATTTACCTCTACCTTCTACCTTTTATTTTTCAGTGATTGGTTTGGGGGGGCACCAAAATACTGTTTGCTTATACAGTAGAGTCTCACTTATCCAACCTTCACTTATCCAACATTCTGGATTATCCAACACAGTCTGCCTCCCGCCTGGGCCCACTGCTGTTTCTCTAGGCAGTAAGGACGGAACTTACAGATTTAATTTCTGACCATGTTGTTACTATAAGTTCATTTTATGCAATTCTATCTTTATTTGTAGTCAATTTGTTAGTAGCCAATGTTTTTGTAGTCCACGTTTTCTATACATTGTGATGTTTTGGTGCTAACTTCGCGAATACAGTAATTACTACATAATGTTACCATGTATTGAGCTGTTTTTTTCTGTCGATTTACTGTATAACATGATGTTTTGGTGCTTAATTTGTAAAATCATAATGTAATTTGATGTTTAATAGGCTTTTCCTTAATCGTGCCTTATTATCCAACATTTTCGCTTATCCAACGTCCTGCCGGCCCATTTATGTTGGATAAGTGAGACTACTGTACTTGAAAATTACCTAGGGCCGGCCCTGATCAAGGCCTAAGTCTACATGTGTAAAATCTCCAATGTGGGCCTGGATCTTATCCTCCGAGACCCTTGTGTCTGTATTTATTTATTTATTTATTTGCAGTATTTATATTCCGCCCTTCTCACCCCGAAGGGGACTCAGGGCAGATTACAATGAACACATATATGGCAAACATTCAATGCCAACAGACAAGCAACATACAGTATAGACAGACACAGAGGCATTTAACATTTTTCCAGCTTCACGATTCTGGCCACAGGGGGAGCTGTTGCTTCACCATCCACTAGTGGCTGTACTTCCTCATTCCTTTCCTCGTGTTTTGCTGGCAATTTTATGGTGTTGTATATGAGTTAAATTAGCCTCCCTCATAAAGCGTACCTAAATTTCCCTACTTGACAGATGCAACTGTCTTTCGGGCCTGCATAGGTCGACAGCAAGCCGGGCTATTTAATGGTCGGGGGCTTAACCCGACCCGGGCTTCGAACTCATGACCTCTCGGTCAGTAGTGATTTATTGCAGCTGGTTACTAGCCAGCTGCGCCACAGCCTGGCGCAGCTGACTGTACTGTATTGTCTAGTCTCCAGAACACTAAAAGCACCCAAATTTGGTCCTGTCAGCAGATATGGTATCCTGACCCCATTTAAAAGCATAGATTTCAGGGCTTCCAGTGTGATAAAGAGTATTCAATTCTGAATCCATTTACCCAATTCATTGCTATTACGGCTGCATTAGTCTCGAGACCTCGCGGCCTCCTGCAGCCTTTACCTTTCAGCTCTGCGGATATACGGCTGACATCAGCAAAGCTTGGCTTTTGATAAAATCATGCCACCGGGTTACCAGAGACATTGCTTGCTAAGTGAAGGCCTTCTGTCCTCCACCCATCTGGATTTTCCTTTCCTTTTTTTAAAATAACATGTCATTATAGCCCTGGCTATTAAACACCCAGGCGAGCACAGAGGAGGAAGAGAGGGACTCGGTGGCTGATTATGAGGCAACTATTTGAGAGCTTGCAGAGCTCTTTAAATACGTGAGATTTCCATTCACCAAGCTGTGCCTTTTTTTTCTGGTTGTAGTCCAGTTGCGCAGAGCAGCTACAAATTTGGCTTTGCTTCAATTGCTATTTGAATGAGATGGCGGTAATTGCAGGGCTCTGCGGGACTTGCTTTAAGAGCAGCAAGCAGGGAAGTAAAACGCAAGCGGCAGAAGCAAAGCAAGACTTTGCAGATAGCCACTGGCCTCTGTGTGTTGGGGATTGAGCTTGGAAAAGGTCCTTTGTGGCATTCAAAAGCTCGATATTGGGGTTAAGAGACCATTGGGGTGAAGCAAGGCAATGCACTGGGACGCTCAGCCTTCGGTCATAAACAAGAAGGTTACTCTATGCCCTCGAGCTGTCCTGATGTGACCAGGACACTCCTGGCTAATCCTCCGTTGTCCCACTTTTCCAGCCCATTTCTCTTTCCTAGAGAGATCATATTAATCCAATCTGCCAAAGTTAAATCCACAAATGTGGGCGGTTGGCTTTACTGAAGTCCCTCCCTTTGTCTTTAGTATTTGCTTGTTTTGTGGAATGAGACAACACCAATGGGAAGAAGATGTAACCATTTATTTATTTACAGTATTTATATTCCGGGCGGATCTCATTATACACACATAGGGAAAATATTCAATGCCCATAAACACATCAAACAGAGACCGAGACAGACAGACGCAGAGGCAATTTAACCTTCTTCTGCTTCATCATCCACTCTGACGGCACTTCCTCATTCCAGGTTGTAAATTAGTTAAACTTGCCTCCCCACTTTTATAAGTGGTACCTTATTTCCTACTTGATAGATGCAACTATCTTTCGGGTTGCTAGGTCAGTAACGAGCAGGGGCTATTTTTTATTTTTAATTGACGGGTGCTCACCCCGCCACGGGCTGGCCTCGAACTCATGACCTCATGGTCAGAGTGATTTATTGCAGCTGCTCAACAGCCTGCGCCACAGCCCGGCCCCAAAATCTCGGAGCGGGGATACAAAATCTGAAGCGCCTCTAGTCCCAAATATTTCAGATAAAGGATTCTCAATCTGTAATTAAGAAGAATAATAAGAAACAAGGAAAAGAGGAGAAGGAAGAGGAGGAGGGAGAGGAGATGAAGATGTAATTCACAAAAGAAGGGCTGAAACGTTGTACATAAAATGCTTGAGAAATGAATCCTTTAGCAACATTTCAATGGCAGTACGACTCTGACATAGCAGTGGTGGTTATTAATAGTTGGAGACGTGAATCTGCTCTAGAGTCAGTGTTAATTCAGATTTTTTAAGGGAGCTATCCATGGTACTGAATCCTTTTGCTATTGGGATTCAGCACCTTGGATAGCTCCTTTGGCCTGCAAAGTATAACCTGGCTTCACTGACCATCCTGCTACATAAACTCTAAGCTACGTTTGCTCATTTTTATCACGGAGTTTCCTCCCACTCCCCTATAATTCTCATAACACCATCTTTATGGCATTCTTCTCTCACATATTTCTCTAGTCTCACAGCAAACACATTGATGTCCGCATCTGTTCCCTGTTCATTTAAGCACCGAAATGGTGACTGAATATGAATGTCTTGACGGCCTAAGAGAAACATTGCTTTGTCTTTGAAAAAGAAAACACACTTGTGCGGTAGAGAAAACCCTATTTGCGCATGTTTTCTGCTACATTCCTCACCATTTCATTGCCTACTGTCTGAGTGTAAACCTGTGGCTCTCTGTGCTCACACAAAAAAGCACATTTCTCATTCCGCATGGTGGAATAAAGCTGGCAATAAAGCAAAAAAAAAAAAAAAAACTCCTTTCTTTCCTTCCTCTCCTCTCCCCACCCACCCCACTCTGAGCCATTCAATCCAGGGTGCATTATTGCTTCACCTTTCATTATATACAAGTTAGCTTCAACGGCAGCATAATAGAAAAACACAATAAACCATTCCCGCTCTTGCTGTGGAGAGGGAGTCTCTAGCCTAGCAAATGCCATATTATTCATAAGGCAAAAAATATATATGTTAGGTCGCTGAACTGAGTTTCATTCTGGCTGAGTCAGGCCCACACAGGATCAGGCCCACACACAATGTTACTCCTTGAACGGTATGTTGCCTCTTAATATAACTGTAACATGCCTCCCATTCCTATTATGGTAGAGATATTCAAGATAATAGGATGCCAAGTTATCCATTTTAAAGGCATTTTGTCAATCCGAAAAGGTGCGGGGGAGGAAAGATCAATTTGTATCACCTATGGGAGAACTGATGGTGATTTTTACTTTTTTCCTGAAATACAGCTTCATCCACTTGTGTTCTTTACACAAAAGTAATTGTGGTGTTCATGTCAGAGGGTGATAAATGTATTCTGGGTTCAGAGCTCTCCAATGTGCTGAAGCTCAATCTTTTGGGTTCAGAGCTGTCCAAGGTGCTGAAGCTCAATCTTTCGGGTTCAGAGCTCTCCAAGGTGCTGAACCTCAATCTTTCAGGTTCAGAGCTCTCCAAGGTGCTGAAACCCAATCTTTTCAGTCCGACGCTCTCCAAAGTGCTGAACCTCAATCTTTGGAGTTCAGAGCTCTCCAAGGTGCCAAACCTCAATCTTTTGGGATCAGAGCTCTTCAATGTGCTGAACCTCAATCTTTGGAGTTCGGAGCTCTCCAAGGTGCTGAACCTCAATCTTGTTGGGTTCGGAGCTCTCCAATGTGCTGAGCCTCAATCTTTTGGGTTCGGAGCTCTCCAATGTGCTGAACCTTAATCTTTTTATCTGGAGCTCTCCAAGGTGCTGAACCCCATCCTTTGCTTTCAAATCTCTCCAAGATGCCAAATCACAAACGTTTGGTTTCAGAGGTCTCCAAGGCGCTGAACCCCATCCTTTAGTTTCAGGGTTCTCCAAGGTGCTGAACCCATGTTTTGGTTGCAGAGCACTCCAATGTTCTGGGCCCAATCCTTTGGTTTCAGAGCTCTCCGAGGTGCTGAACCCTAATCCTTTGGTTATAGGGCTCTTCAAGTTGCCACACCACAAATCTTTGGTTTCAGAGCTCTCCAAGGTGCTAGCCCCAATTCTTTGGTTTTAGAAGGTACCGAATCCCAATCTTTGGTTTCAGAACTCTCCAAGATGCTGAACCCAGTCCTTTGGAGACCTCCTAAAGGTTCAAAATGAATCTTTAAAGTAGGGTCTCAAACACAGAGCAGATTGACAGCACATACCGAGCTTCACCATTCTCCTCCAACATGATGTGGGTCAGTCAAGTTGAAAAAAGCTCTTCTGAATTCCTGCACTTGGTCATAATGCATTAGATACATGCAGTTTCCTTTTCCTTTCAAGTTAGCAACTTTCTGTGACTTTCTATGCTCAGTCGCATTGGAAGAAGCTTCCTTGGTTTCTTGTCCTCCTTTATATAGGAGGAAATTCTTCCAATATGATTGAGTGGAGTATAGTGTAGGGCTTCATTGTGTCAGGAAGAGGATAGCACCTTGTTCTTATGCGAGAGGGGACTATCGAACATATTTTTTTAAAAAAGAAACCAGCCTAAACCACCTGTTGTACTTTTACAAGGCTTTTAGCGTTCTCTATCAAATAATGTTGGGGTCTCACCAAACTACAACTCCCAGGAGTCGATAGCATTGATCCATGGCAGGTAAAGAATAAATAAAGCACCCTCACAAGGTTCATCATCCATTGCCGTGATTAGATCCACTGGATTTGATTCAAAAGACTAGCTTTCCCAAGTTTCCAAAATTATCTCACGATTCTATCAACGACTGGCAAATATTTTGAAAATTGAAGACCACCGTGATATGGGTGTGCTGTTTACGTGGTTTGCTCCAGGCACCACTTCTCAAGGCTGGCCCAAACAAAATGCTTCCAACCTCCAGGTCATTCCTAGGTTTGCAAAGGGACCACTTGCGAATTCGGTTTGCAATTGTCACAGTACCATCTAGCGGTGGATCAATGGAAGATCCACTTACAAGCATTCCAGTTCCACGACTGCCACACCCCTTCTGGGTGTTTTGCAAGTATGACATTTAATTAGAAATGTCATACTTTTCTAATTAAATTTGGCAGAATTTTGGAAAAAAACCTGTCATGCAATCTAAACCTTCCCAACAGATAGCCATCCAAGCTTCTGCTTAAAAACCTCCAAAGAAAGTGACTTAAATCTCAAGTGGAATAAAAGTACTATCAATGTGTTTTCGAAGGCTTTCATGGCCAGAATCACTGTGTTGCTGTGTGTTTTCTGGGCTTTATGGCCATGTAAACTCTCCTATATACAATGCATGCATTACTATATACAATTGATAGGTTTAGATGTGTAAACTCTCCTATATACATTTGACACATTACCTCACATAGATGCGTAAATTCTCCTATATACAATTCATGCATTACCTCCCATAGCTGTGTAAACTCTCCTATATACATTTGATGCATTACTTCACATAGATGTGTAAACTCTTCTATATACAATTCATGCAATACTTCCCATAGATGCATAAACTCTCCTATATACATTTGAGGCATTACTTCACATAGTTGCGTAAACACTCCTATATACAATTCATGCATTACTTCATATAGATGCATAAACTCTCCTATATACATTTGACGCATTACTTCACAAAGATGTGTAAACTCTCCTATATACAATTCATGCATTACCTCCCATAGATGTGTAAACTCTCTTATATACATTTGACGCATTACTTCACATAGATGCGTAAACTCTCCTATATGCAATTCGTGCATTACCTCACATAGTTGTGTAAACTCTTCTATATACAATTGATACATTACTTTACATAGTTGTGTAAACACTCCTATATACAATGCGTGCATTACTTCACATAGATGCGTAAACTCCTATATACAATTCATGCATTACCTCCCATAGATGTGTAAACTTTCCTATATACATTTGACACATTACTTCACATAGATGCGTAAACTCTCCTATATGCAATTCATGCATTACCTCACATAGTTGTGTAAACTCTCCTATATACAATTGATGCATTACTTTACATAGTTGTGTAAACACTCCTATATACAATTCATGCATTACTTCACATACTCCTATATACATTTGACGCATTACTTCACATAGTTGCGTAAACACTCCTATATACAATTCATGCATTACTTCACATGCATGCATTACTTCACATTACATCACATATGGAATTTGCAAAAATCCAAAGCCTGCTGTAGGATCTCAGCTTTGGATTTTTGCAAAGTCCAGGAAATCCAAAACTTTGGTTTTGCATATTTTTTTGAAAATACAAGATTTGGCTCTTTCCGACTTCCAGGACTTTTTGATACGCTTTCAAGGAACGGATCCAGTTCCTTTTCCGAAGGTGCGAACAAGCTGTCGCAGAGAAAGGATTTGAAACCCGTTGCGTTCTGCCAGCTCAGCAACGCTTTGCCAAACCTTGTTGTGTTTGTCAGGGACGGGTTGATTGCGGCGCGATTTACGGCTAATTCTGTAAGCAGAAACAGAGCGTTTTAAGCGATAATTAACAGCCCGAATGAAAGAAGCTCATTAGCTGTTGTTGTCGCTAGCTCGTTAACAAGCCCAAATTATTTTCTGCTAATTAGAATTCGACGCCAAGTGGAATACGCTGGCCAAAGCAAAGGAAGAAATAGGATGTATGGAAGAGCCATATTCTCGTATGTCAAAAGGCTCCAGGGAGGGAGATGTCTTAAAATTATTATTTTCGTGCTTAATTAACCAAAACATGATTTTGATATGATCAGTACAGAATGCAGCGAGGCCTGAAGCAGAGTTAATAAGTTGCATTTGGTGATTTGGGGAGGGGAGTGTCATATCAATAAGTAAAAGCTATAAAAGAAACAGACGCGAACATATATAGGCTGCGGGAAATGAGTTATAGGTTTGTAGGAGGAGGGAGAGAACATTATATCAACACCTGTAACGGGAAACTGGGGAGGATAATGGGATTTCACGCCTCCGCCAACAGTAATTCCATAAACGCTAGGGACTTCGGTAGCCTTAAGACCATGAAAATGAAAACGCAATGGAAAATGGAACAAAATTTTCCGTACTATAAAACCAAAGTGCTGACAAAGAGAGCGAGGGACTGAAAGGGAAGGGTGGAGAAAGAGAATGGAGATCGAGGGTGCATCTACACTATAGAATTAATGCAGTTTGATGCCACTTTCACAGCCATGGCTTAATGCTATGGAATCCTGGTATTTGCAGTTTGGTTAGGCAACTACTTCAGGATGCAGAAGAGGCAGATTTTTTTTTTTTTTTTTGCCACAGCCAACTGAGCATTCCCCTTGAGACAAAGTTGTTGACAAGCTGGAATGTGTCCAGAGGAGGGGGACTAAAATAATCAAGGGTCTGGAGAACAAGCCCCATGAGGAGCGGCTGAAAGAGCCGGGCTTGTTTAGCCTGCAGAAGAGAAGGCTGAGAGGAGACATGATGAGGGCCATTGATCAAGATGTAAGGGGATGTCATAAGGAGGAGGGAACAAGTTTGTTTTCTGCTGCCCTGGAGACTAGGAAAGGAGATTCCACCTGAACATCAGGAAGAACTTCCTCACTGTGAGAGCTGTTCAGCAGTGGAACTCTCTGCCTCGGAGTGTGGCGGAGGCTTTTAAACAAGGGCTGGATGGCCATCTGTTAGGGGTGCTTTGAGTGTGATTTTCCTGCTTCTTGGCAGAATGGGGTTGGACTGGATGGCCCACGAGGTCTCTTCCAACTCTAGGATTCTATGAGTGCTCCATACTGTTGTTGTTCTTCAATTCATACTAATGTTAACCTAGGTTTCCACTGCCAATGTAATCAGCTTCTATATGGGGGTTAAAGCCCTGAGCTGCTGAACTTGCTGACCGAAAGGTCGGCGTTCAAATCCGGGGAGCGGGGTGAGCTCCTGCTGTTAGCCCCAGCTTCTGCCTACCTAGCAGTTCAAAAACATGCAAATGTGAGTAGATCAATAGGTACCACTCTGGCGAGAAGGTAACGGTGCTCCATGCAGTCATGCCATTGGCCACATGACCTTGGAGGTGTCTATGGACATGCAAATGTGAGTAGATCAATAGGTACTGCTCCGGCGGGAAGGTAACGGTGCTCCATGCAGTCATGCCATTGGCCACATGATCTTGGAGGTGTCTATGGGCATGCAAATGTGAGTAGATCAATAGGTACTGCTCCGGCGGGAAGGTAACGGTGCTCCATGCAGTCATGCCATTGGCCACATGACCTTGGAGGTGTCTATGGACATGCAAATGTGAGTAGATCAATAGGTACTGCTCCGGCGGGAAGGTAACGGTGCTCCATGCGGTCATGCCATTGGCCACATGACCTTGGAGGTGTCTATGGGCATGAAAATGTGAGTAGATCAATAGGTACTGCTCCGGCGGGAAGGTAACAATGCTCCATGCAGTCATACCATTGGCCACATGACCTTGGAGGTGTCTATGGGCATGCAAATGTGAGTAGATCAATAGGTACTGCTCCGGCGGGAAGGTAACAATGCTCCATGCAGTCATGCCATTGGCCACATGACCTTGGAGGTGTCTATGGACATG